>NW_027041026.1:0-217913 GCF_037179485.1 Ochlerotatus camptorhynchus
TTTTGCATAGTTTGTTCTGTACGATTTTTCTGAAAATAAATTCCGTGTTCTAAGATATCGACAAGGTGTGTAAAAGTTTAATTGTGCGAGAATTTCTGCCGAATCTATGCGTATTGAAATAATGTCGTTGATGAAGAAAAGCATTGCAAATTGGCGGCGCTCCTTAAGTGTTTGTATATTGATGAGCATGCAGCGCGCTTCATAAGATGGTAACGGAAATGCAGTCCAATTCAATTTACGTAAAGCATATAAAAGGAATTGTTTTTGGACAGATTCTATGCGTTCTTCGTGTGTGGAAATGTATGGATTCCATACTAGGTGCCAGTATTCCAGAATTGGCCTTACATATGTGGTATATAATAGCTTAATAGTGTATGGGTCTTCGAAATTATGACTGAACCTTTTGATGAAGCCTAGCATTCTGTTTGCTTTACTAATGATAGTACATATTATAATGTTCTATAAAAATTAGTTTGGAGTCTAGGATTACACCTAAATCTCTTACAATTTTGCTTTTTTCTACTATTTGGTTGCCTAATGATATTTCAATATGCGGTGTTTCAATTTTTCTGCTAAATGCTATTGCAGTACATTTTTTTACTTTCAGTTGAAGTACCCAACTAACAATTTTCACAATGTAAACGCTTTACTCATTTCATTTATACAGTCTCAAGCTGTATTCAAACGTTATACGATATGAAGAAACCTTTACTCAACCTCTATACAAGCAAATCTGGCGAACTTACTCAGCTACTTATGGCTGTTGGAACGGTCGGGAGAAGCTCTTATTGCATATCCATTAACGCTTCTATACAGCTGTTATCCTGCTGTTTAGTTGTGTGTGAACTTGAAAGGCGCTTATTCAACCTTTTCCCGGTTATTCAATAATCACTACACAGCTTTCTCTTGAAGCCGGGTTAAATATTGTTTACGCTTTTTTATGAAGGAAGTTATTGAGTTTATTTTGCTGTAAATCAAATTAATCGAAATTAGTTACAAATCATCACCAAATTATTTACCCTGCACCGGAACCTGGAATCGAACTCGAGACGACCTCATTGGCAAACCTTGACACTACCAACTGTGCTACGCCAACACTTTGAACTTATGTAAACAAATCAACATTCCCTTCTACAACAAAATTGCTGAGTAGAGGCTTTATAATAGAGCACACGAATCACTTTTCTCGACTAGTTATAATAGAACAGAGTAAAAGCTGTAAAACTGCACACGTCTAAAAATAAACCTAGTTAACTGTGAAAATGCTTCCGAAGTTGCTCTAACACAGCTTATAAGCTGAGTACAGGTTGTTTAGTTGATGAAAAAGCACTTTTGATGTTTATGTTATTCAGCAAGAGTGGTTGGTTGTGTAGAAGCCATCAAATGAGTAATATATTCACTTTGTTAGCTTTGTTTTGCAGCTACAAGTGGAAAGTTGATTAGTGTGTGTATAGAAGTGACATTAGCGTTTATTGGCTGATGTTATTCAGTGCGACTGACAAATTGAATAATGGTTGTGAGAAAGTTGAGTAAACGTTCTCCAAAACTATTTTGCTAGCTTTTGCTTGTAGCTGTATATGTAGCTTCTTTTCAGCTACTTTACAGCACAATGCTGGAAAAGTTGGCTTACTAAGCTGAAAATGTTAGTTGGGTAGACTTTTACTACACCAGGTGTGGAATATATTGATTTCATTCTGGAATTCTTCTGCATCGCTAGAATTACTTATTTCCATAAAGAGCTTCATGTCGTCTGCATATACAAGCAATTTTTTTTTAAGTATGTAGGAAATGTCGGTTATGTACAAAATAAAAAGAAGTGGGCCTAAATGAGAACCCTGGGGTACCCCAGAGGTGACTGAAATTGGTTCTGAAAGTTTATTTTGAAAGCGAACTATTTGTTTACGATGTGTTAGGTATGATTGAAGCCAATTCAAAAGTCCAGGCTCCATTTCTATTTTCTGCAATTTGAGGATTAATAATGGTATGTCGATGCGGTCAAATGCTTTACTGAAGTCGGTGTATAGCGCTTCAACGTGCTTGCCACTGTCCAACGCTTTAATAATGAAAGATACATATTCTAGAAGATTAGAGGTAGTTGAGCGACCTTTAAAAAAGCCGTGCTGTTTACTTGTAATTAGATTTTTCACCTGCTGAAAAATATTGCCGTTTACGATTGATTCAAAAAGTTTTGGAATGCAAGAAATAATAGCAATTCCACGATAATTTCGAATGTCTGATTTTGCACCTGATTTGAAAATAGGTACCAAATAAGATGATTTCTAAATTTCAGGGAATTTTCCATTTTTCAGAGACATGTTGAAAAGACGCTCTAGAGGAAATGCGAGTTCTACAGAAAGGTTTTTCAAAAATATGGGTGCGATGCCGTCAGGTCCATACCCTTTCGACGCGTTTAAGTTTTTTAGTGCATTGAGGACGTTTATGTCTTCAAAAAAGTTGTTTATAACCATATTTGCTATAACTTTGCTCAAGACGTTAACCCTCTATCTCGACATTGTGAAAAAATAAACTTTTCATCTCACTTTTAGCGGGATTAATCACAAAATTCATATCTTCCAAAGATGCAATATGTCATACCCATCAACTTTACTGAAGGCGTCATTACTCTAAATCCACTCTCCAGGGTGCTATTAATTAAGAGCGTCACAGAAGTTCAAATTAACATGACGAACAGTAATCACGGTTGACTCGTTACATTCCGAACATTTCGTTTAAAATGAACAGGTCTAATATATATATATATATATATATATATATACATATATTTATATATATATATATTTATATATATATATATATATAAATATATATATATATATATATATATATATACATATATATATATATATATATATACACACACACACACACACACAAACACACACACACACACATACACACACACACACACAGACACACACACACACACACACACACACACACACGCACACACACACACACACAGGCACACACACACAGGTACACACACACAGGCACACACACACACAGGCACACACACGCACACACACACCCATGCGCACACACACACACACACACACACACACACACATACACACACACACACACACACACAGACACACACAGGGACACACACACAGGCGCACACACACACACACACACACACACACACACACACACACACACACACACACACACACACACACACACACACACCCATGCGCACACACACACACACACACACACACACACACACACACACACACACACACACACACACACACACACACACACACACATACACACACACACACACACACACACACACACACACACACACACACACACATACACACACACACACACTTCCGTTTTGGCCTTTCATACTTTTATAGGGTTGCATGGTATGATCTTGCCATTTGCAGGAACCGTACGTCATGGAAGGTCTTGCACTGGTGGTGGTTTCTCATTACATATATACATACATGGCGTTTCATCATTTGAATTAAGTCATAGATTGCATGCTTTTCATTTTAATTGTGAGTTCAAAGTTACTGCGGAAAATTACAATACATTGTATTTATTGTTGTCGCATTCAATTCAACTTAATCAAGGACGTTTCTCCTGGTAAATTGTGTTCCTACTTATTATCCGTGATTCTGCGTAAATGTAATGTGATTTAAATTGATCTACCCCGGATCCATATTGTGGCACAATTCATAATTTACTTAGTTCTATTTGGAAGTTCTCGAGAGAATGTTGCTCAAAAAAGTCAAATTTCTGTTGAGTTTAGTGTTTCTATTGGTAATTATAATCCACATATTGACCACCCGTTCACATTTGTTCACTATCATTTCAAATTTCAGAACCATGTGGCTGCTCAGTATGACTACGGAGACTACAATACAGCAACTGCAAGCCCTGCGTATCCAAGCTATCCAGATTATAATACCGGCACGGATATAAATTATCCCGGCACGGATTATCAAACGATCGGAACACCAGACTACAACTACGTGAACCCTACCACAGGAGTAAATGGTGGCGTTGATCCTGGCCTGTATCCCAATTATGATAATTACGACGTTATCACGCAGCCTCCTGTGGTGGTTAATCCCACTACGATTTCAGGATCATGTAATCCCGTACCACGTACTATCGTTAACTGGTACTTAGGACCGCCACGATCTCCATCATTGCGTCGTCAGTTTGCTCCGATGAGACATCAACGCATTTATACGGAGTACAAGTTTCCTTGGAATAGAGTCTATGGTGTATCACAGTACCGTGCTCGTCCACGCATTGCACCTCGAAGACAACAGATTGCCAAGTACAGATACGGAGCTTACCGGAGGGGAGGCGGTGCCGCCCAGGTCATGCGATATTTTTGGCGATTTTAATTTTATTTGGTTCAACTTAATACTAGTACACGATCGAAGTTTGACATATAAGATGGGCTTTATAATTACTTATAATTTATCTCTATTGAAAAGTTGCTTAGTGACTGGGGTTGTTGTATGTTAAATATTATTGCGAAAACTCCTCTCCCCCATAAGTAATGGGTTGTTTGAAATTTTTATTGTGTACTAAAACCAACTTAAGGACAAATGATTTTAAGTTGAACCAATGTGTATGGGTAATGGCACCCAGTTTTTTCGTTCTTCTATTTTGGCCATTTTGGGTAATATTTTAAATTATTTTCAAGTTTGAGACGTACTATAGTTGTTGATCCAAATCATATAATCCAGGTGGTCTTCAAAATCGCGAGAAAATTGAAATCAGTCATTTTTTGAGATGTTAGCTGTGGCTAAGTCTAGTATACCTTAAGAAAAATTGAGAAATGAGAGACAAAAACTAACTAATGATAGTCATGTTTCGGTTATAATCAATATGATGTATAAAACGTTTTTAAAATATGTGACAAAATACAATTTTCTATCTAAAACTGATCAAAATATGATGAAAAAAATAATAATGTGAGAGTTACGCAAAAACACTCGCGAACTTTTAGAACTTGGTGAAATATCGCCAATCTTTCCAATGTTATGCAAAATATACAAAGTGATGAAAATTTCTATCAAATGAACAAAAATTGTATAAAAAAAAAGAATAACTACCATGAGATGACAAAGTGCCTTAAACGTCCACCATGGTAAATTTTAACTTATTGTCATATTTTTATTATACACCCAAAAACACTCCCAATTTTGCATACATCTGTTTTGGATGCACGCAGATAAAGTGACTGAAGAAACAGTGATATTTGTTCACTGTTTCCACTCAAAACTGACGTTTACAATATGAAGCTCCTGCAAACTCAAAAGAACTGGTATAGTTTTTGCTTGATTTCAATATATTTAAACGTTTCAAGTGTATTTTGACAAATTTTCGAATTGTCTACTTCTTCTTCTAGGTTTTTTGTGCTTTTGATGCACCTTTATGTCGGCTACCAACTTAGTGTTCTAGATGCACTTCCTCAGTTATTAATTGAGAGCTTTCTAGCATAGCATTAATTTGTATATTGTGTGGCAAGCACAATGATACTCTATACCCAGGGAAGCCAAGTAAATTTCCAACCCGAAACCCAAGTAACACAAATTCATAGAATTATTCAAACTACTATACAACCAACGAAGGTTATATAAACTGTTATAGAACATGTGTGTCGCTTGCGAAAATTTCCCCGACCAGACCGGGAATCAAACCCGCCGTCTCCAGCTTGGTAAAATCGTGCCTTTACTGATCAACGGCTGTATTGTGCGATCACTATTAAAAATACGTGATTTAGTTCATTTCACGGCAGTTATTTTTTTCTATAAAAATGCGCAATTTTCAACTAACATAATCCTAAGCCATCGAAACTTCCTCAAAGTACCAAGGCTGCAAAATGCTTGTCGATTCATAGTTGACATGGCTGGTTCTTAGCAATGCAATGACCAAACGTTATGATTCAGCCACCAATCGAAAGAAATGGCTATCTTATTTTATTTTGAATAGATAGAAACTCAATTGGACCTGTGGTTGGCCAGCCGGAACAGAAAAACCCGGAAAAGTACCGAGCAAAATGCGTGTCGATTCATGTTGACATCACTGGTTCTCGGCAATTTGGTTACCACATCTTAAGATTGAGCCACTACTTGAAAGTTATGACTATCTACTTTCAAACGGAACAGACAAAGAACCGATTGGAGTTGTGGGTGGCCAATTGGAACGATAAAACCCGTGAAATTGCAAGATGGGTACATTTATAGAAGAGAAGGTTTTCTAATATTATCTTTACATGTGGGCGTGAAGGGTTATCCTATATCAACCACAACAGCATACTGATTTTCAAAATAAAAAAATTATATAGACCATCATTTGAGAATCTATCTTTTTTCGATTTACGTTATAAAATAATGTAACTAAAATATGAAAAGACCTACAAAAAATGGTTCAAGAGTGAATTGCACAAAATTTTCTTAATTTTCTTAAAACAATATATTACAAAATTCTCATCCAACACTAAAAAAACAACAATCATTGAAAAAAAAATCTGAAACTTTTTTTTTTGATAATTATGAATTTTGTTTTATACATAAAAATTTCTTCTTGAACATTTAAAAAGGGCGAAACTGCTTTTGTAAACAATGAATTATGCCGACGATTTATCGCGAATGAAAGCTCGTACATGCAAATTAACTATCTCATCAAGAATAGGAATACTTTGACTATATGTTTTTAGTATTACTTCTACGTGAAGTCAACGATTTACATAGTTGAAGATGCTAATTTCAAATAACAGGCTGTAGTGGTAATTTTTATACGATAGATGGAGTAGATGAAAGCATAGAGTTGATAGTTCCGTTAGAGTACGGCAGTGTGAAGATTGTATATAGATATTAGAATAGCGAACTAGGACAACTTTTAAGGAAGGTACAAATCGGTTTTTTCATCTCTCTTTACCAAACTCCCCCTTTGGAGAGGGATGGTGAGGGGTGTCCCCCCCCCCCCCAGTGGTGGCAACCAAGAATATGAATGTTTAGTTTACAGGAGTAAACTTTTAGTTGCAAGAAATCGTCGGTTGAAGTCAGTCTTTACAAAAGAAGCTCCCTAATGAAATCTTAGCAAAGATTTCAACTATCTACAAGTTGTTCATAAATTGCAAGATGGTTCTCTTATAGTAACAATGGTTTTTTTACTAACAACTTTTTCCTTACCTGCACGGTTGCATTTCCTTAGTTTGACCGTATTTTTTTTTAAAATTAGGGTAATCCTCAAATTAATTGCTATTCTAAAACTAACTTTTTGTTATTGAAAAAAGAAGACACCTGATCTTTGGCTGAGATGATTTCAAGCTTTCTTTATGAAACATATTTCTTCTATCAGTTAACGTTCTCATTTAAGAGTATTTTTTTTCTTAACTGATTTAAGGTTTTCTTGAAACATTGTTTTTTTTTGTGCTTCAATCTTTCCATTTCAAATTCCTTGTTAAAATAACTTTGAGATGATTTTTTGAGTATTTTAATAGGCACAAATAAAGTAAATAGATTAAAAAATAATCGATTTACACCGTCTTCAGCCAGAGACCTCCCTTAGCTCAGTCAGTAAAGGCACTGCCAAATAGCAGACCATGCTGGAGCCGGCTGGGTTCGAATCCAGGAAAAACATCTCGACTTTCCTGGACATAGAGTATGATTTTACTTGGCACACAATAAAACCAGTGAACAAAATGGCACATGCTTAGATTGCTCTCAATTAACAAGTATGGAAGTGTTCAAAGAACACTAAGTTGAGAGCCAGCGTAAAGTCCCAGATTTACGTAATAATAAAGCCAAAGAAGAGAGAGATCATCATTCAAACAAACGATAAATAGGTCTGCAATGACTATTGCCATTGGCTTGAAAATAGTTTTTAGACGAAACAAAGTGACACTAAATTCTTATTATATAAAGAATTACGGAAGAAATGTTTCCAATATCAAGGAATTAGAAGATTTTCATGAAATTTACATAAATTTTTAAAGAAACTACTTCTGTGTTTAGGCACTGCGCTGCATATTTCAAGAAATCTATTTCGGAATTTTTGCTGAAAATATGTTTCGCACAAGGATTTAAGTTTTTTAAGTACATTTACTATACTAACGTATAATCACGTAGAATGATAAACTCCTCATAGCTACTGGTTTTAATATCATCAATTGGTAAATATCCGTTTATTTTAACAATTATTCTGATATTTACGATAAACAGTGATCAATTGACTACCTGGTTTTATTATTTTTTGTTTGTGCCGAATTTTACAACAAAATAAACTTACACATTTGTGTTACCGTAAAACGGAGGGAAGTTGATCACTTTTTACCGATAAACATGAATATTTTCCCAACCATATGTTGGAACACAAACAAATACCACTCAAACCTGCACAATAAAACTTTTTTACGCAGTATTCAGTTTACGTCCTTCTTTTTACGAATAAAGTCCCAAATAACGAGGTTTTTTTTTAACGAAGCAAATCTAAATAACGAGTTTGCGATTCTGGGAAACAGATAAATACTGTAAAATACCCCACAATATGGGAATTTTTGGAATCGAGGCGACGCGTAGGGACTGGAATTAGATGTCCGACACTATTTTGAAATCCAAGATGGTGGCTTCTGGTTACAGAAAAACTGGGAAGTATCACCCCGATTCCAAAATATCTATATTTCCTAGTTTTTCTGTAACCGGAAGCCGTCATTTTGGATTTCAAAATGGCGTCAGACATCTAATTCCGGTTTCTACACGTTAACCCAATTCCAAAAATATTCATACTGGAGGTATTTCACAGCATTTCTCTGTTTCCCATCTGTTTTAAAATGGCGTCAGACATTACCGGTCCCTACACTTCACCCCGATTCCAAAAATACCCATATGTGGGGTAGTTGGCAGTGTTTTCCAGTTTTGCTGTAACCTGAAGCCACCATCTTGGATATAAAAATGGAATCAGACATGGAATACTGGTCCCACTCACGCCACCTTATTCCAAAAATACCCACGTTGTGGTGTATTTGGCGGTATTTCCCAGTTTTTCTGTAACTGGAAGCCGACATCTTGGATTTTAAAATAGTCTCAGACATGGATTTCCGGTCCCTACACGTCAATCCGATAAAAAAAAACCCATATTGTGGAGTATTTGGCAATATTTTCAAAAAACTAATTTTACGAAGTAAATCCCAAATAACGAGGTTTTTTACGAAGTAAATCCCAAATAACAATTTTTTAAAGCAAAATGATTAGATTTACAAATCCCCAGTTTGGTTCGGCAATGGAGGTTCCAGTGTACTAGCAAATGCTTTTCTAATGTACACACTAAGATTAATTTACCGAAATCTGTCAAATTTTACCGAAACCTCAACAGCTGAACGTCCAGTGGACAGTTCGTTGATTTTTCACAGATTTTCTGTGATTTTTCACAGATATTCGTTGAAAAATTACAGGAAATCTGTGAAAAATCTCCGAACTGTTTACCGAACGTTCAGCTGTTGAGATTTCGGTAAAATTTCACAGATTTCGGTAAAATAATCTTAGTGTGTACGAATTTAGATTTGAAATTGCATCCTTCTTTTATTTTTTAGATTAAAAATGCAAATTATCAATTCTGCGGTGAAGTTGAGCAGGCAGGTTAATATGCAAGATACGAAATTGTCCTTTTTAACAAAATCTGAAATAAGTAATTTCGCCGAACATAGCACCAGAATAAATGCTGATTGTAATAGGATTTTTAGGAATATTTTATCACTTCCGCAAAATTGTACACTGAAGCAAATAAACTTAAAAATTTCATAAGGCTCGATGTATGAACGACACATTCGAATTTCATAAGCGTGACTTATGAATAATTTTCGTCTAACATGAGGTAGTTCTCTTTTTCCTTGATTTTTAATCCGTCGATCTTGTTTTCCGTGCTGAGAACCAATGCTATCGACGCCAGGAAGGGAGCTCTCACACCTGGATCCTACCTATCGACCCATCAACTCATGAACCGTGTACTTCCGTGATCAGAGATTTTATGCCTCAGAACATCCCGGCGGCGCCGACTGGGATTGAACCCAGGCCTGCTGGGGTGAGAGGTAATCACGCTTACCACTACACCACCGGCGCCGCTCGAGGTAGTTCTTATATGCCTTTAATCATTTAATTTTGCCAGGCGTTGAAAGACAAGTTTTTTTTTTTAAATTCTTTATTAAAGAGATTTTTAGCCTTAGGCTAGTTCATCTCTACGAAAGACAAGTGGTCAGCACACAGGCACCGTAATCGTATCTATGGTTCGGTTCCAGTCTACTTCGTTTTATTATTTTTTTCAACATAATTTTTTGGCTAAAATTCATAAGTGGATCTTATGGAATTCTTCCGTCAATTTACCTCAGTGTAAAAATGATAGAGTTATTAGTGGAAACGATTCAAAAGTACTATTTTAAACGATTTAATGAAATATTAAACAAATTATATTACATCAATATCATGAAAAAGGATTGATGAGTACTAAAATTTGAACACTAATGTTTGAGAACATACTCTCTATTATGCAATACCCCATATCCCCGGCGACTAGCTGGAGCTTGAGAGGTGAAGTTCTCAAGGCTGACTCCGGATAGTTTTGGAACACTGATCAAAAGCCCAAACACGATCAACTACTATCTCACTTGTTTTTATTTAAATTGTCTAAACTACTTACTATAAGGTGTGTGTGCAAGGTCAGCCGGCGTACGGATGACTGCTGATGAGAGATCTGGTAATCGCTGCTGCGGCACTTGGGTGACCACCTTATATCACGGACAGTGGTATCCGTGCAGGAATGTCACTAGAGCTTGTCACTGTGGACTCCTGGCAGTGCCTGGTTTCCAACCAAGGCTGGACATCAGTTTGTTAGTTTACGGAGCCGCTGGACCTTGAGCGGGTTTGGACGGTTTCTAAAACTCACGTGTTTCAAGGTTATGGCATACAACCCAATGGGTCCTACGGGCACGAAATAGGGAAATAAAGAAAGGGTTTACTATATTATGCTTCCCTAATAAAAATGGTATGGTTAATTTGCTTAACGACGTGTTCGAGGTATCATCCAAACCATTAGTGGAATAATTAAATGATTTGGGTTATCTTTCGGTTATGGTATTTTTTTATTAGGGTACCGAGTTCGTTGTTTGCCCATAGGCTTCTCTGACATTTCCCATATGATGTCACTGTGTCTAAAATACTTCATGGTGTTCAAGAAGCTCGATGTCAATCACAAACAAACACAGACAAACAGACATAACACTGGCAATTTGTTCATAGAATATGCATTTAATGGTAAATTTAAATGGTTTTAGTTGGTAGTACCGCCACCTGTGGCGCGCATAGCCAATAACCCTTGAGCTTGACGTTTACACACTATCGCCATCTGTTCCGCGTATTTCTCATCACAGTATACTTAACAGATGGCGGTAGTGTTTTAGCGACGATGTTTTGTATTGAAAAATATTCAAAGTATGTCTGTTTGTCTGTGGTGGTAAGCTCGAACCGGTATTATCATCTTATTAAATCCCGATTAAGAATGTCCGGCTGATTTGATACAGACATCAGAGTTAATCAATGTGACTTTAAGCAAAAATTTTGCAGATCATCCAAACAGGGACGGTATTGAAACTTAATCTGAGTTGGAGCTTACCCCCATTCAAGACCATTGATTTACCTACACGGGCAATGAGAACGACCCAAATTTGAGTTTAGTTTAATCGTCAAAAGTGCAGGAACTCAGTGTTAATAGAACATAAAGGTTTTTACCATGAAATTCGATGAGTTTTCCATTATATATCTGTGTTTGTTCACTTAACCACATGCTGGTAAAATATGATGGATTTTACTAAATTTTTGGACAATAAAAACACATCTTATTAATGAATTAATGAAATTGGATTGCTAGCGGAATGCTCTAAAAAAATAGCAAAAAAGATTATCTTCCATTTATTCCACTTAATTAATTTTGGTATCCATGACAGATACGTATTTCGACTACAATATGCAGTCTTCATCAGTGTCATTCCTACCAAAGAACTTATAAAAACCTAACCCCCTTAAGTACTCATCCCCTATGTAAAAATGTCAAGATCATAGGTACTAAAATGAAACTACAATGTGTAGAATCCGAACCTACCTAACTAAAAAAACCAAAGAATTAAGTAAACTAAAGGAGAAAAATCGATACAAATCTCTAATAAAGAAAATTCCGGGAGGCTTGGTAGCCAGCATAATAAAGTTATGTAATTGGTATTTGGCCTTATTAAAAAAAAAAAATTGAAATTCCGCGATCACTGCAGATCACAACACTGCTTGCAAGATCTTTCCCCACGTCGTGAAATTTTCCAACTCGAAAAGTTTCTTAAATCAACCGGGAATCGAACCCACCACCTCTGGCATTATATGTAGTACTTTTACTGACTAGACTAACATACATTTGAATTTTTGATTTTCTTATATCTTACAGGCAATGACGAGATTGCACAGTGGCAGTGGAACTGGAGCAGTAAAATTTGGAGTTACGTATTATAAACCTTATCCCAGTAGATCATCTATGCATAGAAGGTATCACTCTGTTTGACTACGCTTGATGAGCTATATACACCCAAACAAATTAAATATAATGATCAAATAAAAATTGAGTACGATGTACAGTGCCTCCCCGTTTGTGCTGTGTTTGTTCATTTAAAAGATGATGATAAATATAATGCGTTAGGTTTTGTCCGTACGTACTACTAGTGCTTGTAATCAATAGCTGTGCTGATTTTATCAGCATTATTGCAAACGTGGCAAACATTGAAATATGGTACATCGTGTACCTTTGACACCCATTTTGAACACCTTCCCTCAGTTTCAGCGAAACTTACAAGCGAAATGGTTCGATGGTTAATCGTTCTACTGGTTATTCTATATTATCAAGTTTTGCCAACGTCATCCAGCAGCAACAGTCTAGGCATAGTGCTGGGTAGAATAATGGATAAATTCTACACTGATTCGACGAATGTGGTTACTATTCAAATATCCAGCGATTCGACCGTCGTCCATAGAGTTCAATCTGATTTAGCCAACGAAGCATTGGCATCGCGGAAAATCTTGATTCCTGTTGTGTGTGGCCATGTTCTGCAAATGGATTTAAAATACTCATCCTACTATAATGTTTTTCTGGTCACATCTTATCGTTCGTTCCGTCAACTATACAAGACGTTCAACCCAAGGAAGTATGATTATACGGGACGATTTACAATCGTTCTTACGGAAATATTACTGCCAAAAGATAATTCTGTTGCATTGATGCTTGAAGATATGTGGAGGAAAAAGATTTTGAATGCAATTGTGGTAATTCCAGGAGAAGTAAGCACTAAAGTGTATTCATATTTTCCCTATCGTCCTGGAGAATGCGGTCATCCTCATCCATTTCTGGTTGCTAATATAAGTCTGACTGGTGATGACCTGAACGTACATTTATTTCCAAACCATTTATCAAACCTGCATGGGTGCGTTGTGAAAGCTGGAACGTATGCCTTAAAACCATTTACAATCATCGAAAAAAATTCCAAAGATCAGACAATCTACAAAGGGACCGAAATGGATATTGTGAAAACAGTGGCAGAATTGCATAATTTTACATTAGAAATTCATCTACCGGAAAATGGAGCAAAGTGGGGTTTTATCAGAGATACCAACAGTACAGGTTTGATGAAAATGATTCAGAGTGAGACAGTTGATTTGGGATTCGGCAGCGTTGGTGTATCTGATGATCGGAATTTTTATTTGAAAGCAGGTATACCGCATTCTACGAGTACGTTTGTATTTGCTGTGCCACCTGGAAGGTTATATACGTCTTTTGAGAAACTGTACAAGCCTTTTACGGCAGAAGCTTGGTTATTTCTTGGCGTAGCATTTACAGTTGGAATGTTTAGTGCCAAATTATTCTTCAGCAGTCACAATGGAAACTGCTTGAGAATTTTCACTATTGAGACTATGGAAACTCCACTGTTGAATATGTGGACACATATATTGGGGATTCCACTTCCAAGACTTCCGAGAAAGAGTATTACGCTAGCTATGGTGGTTGGTTGGATGCTAACAGGTTTGCTCGTTAGAACGCTGTACCAAGGAGCTATGTTCAAATATCTGCATGCTGGAGAGCAAAAAAAGTCGGTACAAACTGTAGAAGATTTCAATGCAGCAGGTCTACACTACTACATGTGGGACGTTTCTCGAAGATTCTTTATAGCCTTTCCATTTATCTTGAACAGGTAAAAAGCGACCCGACAATAATGCACTAGTGTACTTATTATGTCATTGGTATTTCAGGACAAAACTGCTAGCAGAAAACGAGGATACAGATGTCAAATTTCGTCAACTTTTGCGGGGAGATCTTGATGGAGTTTTGGTACAACCTGCAGCTATGGTGGCATATTTCAATCAACAAAATGCTGGTCGTGAACATGTACAAATTGGAGCGGATATTGTAGCAACGTACATTGTCTGTATATACTATCCCAAGAACTCACACTTACCGGAAATATTCGACACAGTGATTCTCAACCTACAAGCATTTGGATTCCTTAGCTACTGGCGAGCGAGATACGGAGACGTACTCTACGATACAATTATCACCAGAGAACTTGCGCCCGTAGCGCTGGACTCTGTTTTTGGAATATTTGTGATTTGGTTGTTATTATTGAAGTTCTGCACGGCAGTGTTTTGCATCGAACTAGTGTGCGGGAAATGCCTCAAATTTTGAAATTAGTTTGAGCATCATTAAATATTCACAGTATACTCCGATACATGAGCACATGCACATCCAATTTGCTCTGATTAGTTAAAAGAGGCCTTCTGCCAGCAAAGCCAGTATATGTATGGTTCGGTACTGGAAAATTTCTTAAGCGTCATGTGAAAATGATATTATCGCGTGAACGACAGGGTGCTTCATTTTGAAAAAGGTATTGGCAATCTTATAGGTAAAGTTTTATTTAGAATCCCATAACATAAGTCTGTACAAACAATATAAAAAATTGATGAAGGTTTAGAGGTCACGTAAAAGGTTTGAAGTAGGGTGCCTATAAGATTGGTAAAACTGAAGCACCTTAGTGATCAATCTAGCTGTCATGAGATTTTATATTATCACAAAGCACACATCGTCCGAACTGACAGATTAACCGTTAAGGTACATAGGAAGAAGTAGGACTTGGGGGTAAGTGGGACCATTGACTTGTGTGACTAAATTCTTATAAATTATATCTTAGTTTCACTAGAGCATGAAAGTTTGTATTCAGTACTATCCTAGTGAAAATAGACAAAAATGGAAGAAATTTGAACAAAAAAACAGGTTTATTGATATTTAAAAAAAAATACCACTGGATGATGATATCAGATCTTATCTTCTATATTTAAATTGATTGATGAGTGTTTTAGTAGAATCCACTTTCACTTTCACTAATTCATTTTCATTTTCACTAATTCACGTTCACTTATTCACTTTCACTTAAAAAAAAAAAACTATAACAGACTAGGACCTGAAACTTGTATTTCTTATTGTTACATACTACTATTACTATTCCATAAATAGTTTGGATGATAACCCGAACACGTCGTTAAGCAAATTAACCATAACATTTTTATTAGGGGAGAGGGGTATTACGTAACAGATTGACAAAAAAAATAGTCAAAATCAAAAAAAAATAAATTTCTGTTTAATAAATCCTTGCCCTCTCTCGGTCGAGTGAGTGAACGTTACGGAATTTTAGGGGGAGTCTTGTCAAGCGTTAATTATTGTTATATAGTGGGAGGGGGTCCATAATCTGGAATTTTTGCGTTACGTAATGTGTGTACCGCTCCAAATTTATTACAGCAGAAATTCTTAACATTTTTAAATTTTATTGACAGGAATGCTTCACACGGCTACAAGATGATTTACATATATAGAAGTTGTTCGTTTTTTCATCCCAGCATTCCTATTTTACTGTACTGTGGTCTTGACCCTGATATGTGGATTAGTTTTTTCGCCTGTAATTTAAACAGAGTCTACCTTCTTTAATGTATAACTTCAGTTCAGGGTCATGCAATTGTGAATCCAAGGCATGGCAAGCAATGATGCAAACCATGTGATCCCACTTACCTTATATCCAGGGGAAAATGGGGGCAAAACAGCAATTTTTCACAATGCATGTCAACATCTTAGATTTCGGTATTTTTTTATTTTTTTTTAAATTGCATTCGGTTTTGGGACTTACAAACGAATCAACTCACACAACAAGATTAAAATTTGATAAAAAAATGGTGGTGTAGCAGGATTTAAAGAAAACTGTATATGTTCTGGTCCCACTTCTTCTCGTATTTTCTAATTATCTTCTTATTATCTTTTTAAAGCAATTGATGTTTTTCAAATATATGTTTTTTAAACAAATACTGAGAATGTTAGAGTAAATTCTTTTAACGGAAATCATAACATTTGCACTATTTTTGTCTTGTAACCGCGTATCAGTTTTTTTGTTTTGTTTTTGATAATACTGAATGTAGAAAACATGCGTGAATCTCGAATAATTTAGTTAATGAAATATGAAAATTTGAATAAGTATATAATCAGATAAATCATAAGCAATAAGAAAATATCATTGAAGTTGTGATGACTATGTCGTAAATACATTTAATAAGTAATTGTTTGAGTGACTTCAATCAGGCGAAATCAAGAAAAAACATTTTTTTTTTCAGTTATTTGGAAAATATATAAAACATACTAGGTATATGAAATCTCTCAAAGGGAATACCCTAAGCCAGCGTTTCTCAATCTATGGGTCACGACCTACTGGTGGGTCCCAGGCTGTCCGTAGGTGGGTCGTAGAACATCATTTTAAAAATGTTTTGATTTTTTTTAAATTTAAAATCATGACATCATGTAATATTTTTTAATAATAATTCAATCGAAATAATTTATGACGAGCTTTTGGTGAGTAATTTGGTTTTAATTTCCTTACATAACCGGTGCTTTCAAGATTCTTGGCCAATTTGGTGGATTTAGGGTTAAACTTCCCAGTATTTTGTGATTTTACGTAATTGTAATTTTGACATTCCTAAGGCCAACTTTTACCATTTTTAAATTTTGGTCATTCCAGGCTATTTTGGCATTTAAAAGCATTTTGCGGATTTATATGCCAACTTAAGACGTTTTAGGTGCTTCTAGCGATTCTATGCTATTTTGACTTTTCGAAGGCCTTTTACCTGAAGCTCCAGAGTAATTTTTCCAATTTCGGGTCATTTTTGACCTTTCAGAACGTTTTGACGATTTATGGTCATGATGGCGTTTTATAATTTATTAAAATTCTAGCCGTACTGGCGTTTCAATTTCATTTAGACGTTCTGAAATTACCGTTCCATAATGCCCAAATTTGAATACGATACGATTTTCTAGCATTTAGTTAGTTTATTACGGATTTGTTGACAATTATTTCAGGTTGTTATTTGATTTAATATCTCCTTTCGTCATATTACATTGATTTGATCTTTCCTTCTTCCGGAAATTTAACGCCATATTGTTTGTTTTGGAATATTCTTCTATTTGTTTGGTTGTTTAAGCAATTTTCATGTTCTGAGGGTATTTATGTGGTTTTCGGAGTATTGTGCATTTTAATGGCCTTTTTGGCTCAGGATCATTTTAACTCTAAAACATATGTATTTAATTTTGGTGGGACGAGAGTTTCTTGCACGTTTCAAAGGGGGTCGCATCCGAATAAAGTTTGAGAACAGCTGCCCCCTACAAAATGGAAGCAATGCTTCCAATTCGGGAATAGTGCAGAGATTAAATTTAAGCATTATATTCTACTTTCAATGTTATTATTAAAGAAATTAATTAGAGAAAGAGTGAAGGATTAGTAATTTCCATTTAATTCCACTACCTTGACAAATACGCGTATTTCGTCTACAATTTTTACTATTTATATTATATGCAGACATCTTCAGAGCCTTGTTCTAAAATCGACTGAAGAAAACATCGCATTTTACCGAATATATATTAACTTAGGTACATTTTCACTTAGAAGCTACACACTAAGAAATAACTAATTATACTTTGACATAAAAAATGAGACGTAAACAAACATCTCATCTAATATTAAGTGCTCCGAGACTGAAAAGTTCGTTGCTCGACGAAAAGTACGTTCGAATAAGCTATATTTTGCGTCTGTTATGACACAAATTTATGTCAAAATTGACGCTCGAATATGTCACTCTCAGAGCACCTAAATTTTAAGATTTTTTCTAAGTGTGTAGGTAAACTTAAATCTAATTTCCTGTAGAAGCAGGTGTTACGCTGCTTACTCGTATCGGAGGCGAACCAGCCTAAGGCTGAAAGCCTCCTAAATAAAGCTAAATTAATTAATTAATGCTTACTCGTTGATGTCTCCTACACTGATAAAATTTGAATAATTTTTATTGGCGAATTTCCATGTAAATTCCTCATGATTGTCATGTGTCCACGCATAAACAGAATCCACTCAGAAGTACACATGCATTTTATGAGTCATATGAATAGTATGTGTGGTTACACATGAATTGTACACAGCAAAACATTAATTTTAATATCACATCAAAGTGGATGCACTTCAATCGTGTCAAAAATATGGTGTAATATAACTTGCCAAAAAGGACAAAATTATCATTAATATAGTGCATGCACAAACATTACGCTGCTTTTACTGCATTTGTTTATTTTTTTGTGGGCATAAAAATTACATGAGATTTACGACATGATTTAAGTGCATCCTCTTGGATGTAATATTAAAATTTATATCTTGCTGTATATGTTTACACATAAGAACTATGTGACCAACACACACACATATATATATATATATATATAATATATAAAAAAATATTAGACTCGTATTTTTTTATTGCGCCATTAGGGTGACCATTTCCGTGTTAGGGTGGTCCAAAAAATAATTTTTTTTTCAAAAATGTTTTTTTTTCAAAAATTTATAACTTCTGAACCTCTTGACCGATTTTTTCGACTGACCCTTCAAATGAAAGATGTTTTAATGTAGTTTTAAGAAAAATTATGAAACACTCAGAGATATTTGATTTTGTAGGAAAAAAGTATGTTACAAATGCTTTTTCTTGATTTTCACCCTCGCGTGAAACTTCAAAGGCACAAATGTCAGCTTCCACAAAACAAACAAATTTGAAATTGCTACTCTCTGTTTGTAGTAGCACAGCAAACAAGGAGTAGCAATTTCAAATTTGTATGTTTTGTGGAAGCTGACATTTGTGCCTTTAAAGTTTTACGCTAAGGCTTCCTTAGAGTATCACCTTAAGCAGATTTGGCTTTGCGTTAATTCTATTTCCGCATGTTTTTAAGGTCAATAGACATGAATGAGTTGTCATTAAGTATCCTTCATAAACCCATCAACTCGTCTTACTACCTCACCCTAAATATATTGATTTTTATGTACATCGTAAATTATCCAATCTTAGAAATATGCCAGAATCCTAACGCCACTTAACAGGTAGGAGAAATGGCAACTTTGGCACTTTTTTTTATATATTATCGCCAGGGTGAAAATTAAGTCATAGGGTGTTAATTTTTGGCAAAACGATGCTCTAGAATATGGTTCACATCAGCGCTTATGGACTTCATTTATCCTCCTGACGATAATAGGTAAGAAGTGCCGAAGCCGTCATTTCCCTAGAATAAATGTGTGTTGAAAACATGAAATTTCCTAGAAGTGTATATAACTTGATCGCGTAGCCCCTCCGAATACCGAATGGTAGCCTGCTGGCTCTGCGACGCAGTGCGGGGTTCTCATGCTACTGAGCCGTTTTCCTGGGAGCCTTTGATTAAGCCACATAGTCATAAGTATTAAGACGAAAAGGAATGTGATACTTCAAATGGTGATAAAAAACTAAGAAGGAAAATTTTCAAATAATGTACGAATCGTGTAATTCAAAACCAAACTTATTCTAGCCAAGTGAAGAGAGTTTCCTTTGTTGATGCATTATAATTTTTCTCATGTATCCATCTTTTTTTTACACTGGCAAACCCAATTTCACAACCGAACACAATAATTATTGCTCCATTAAGCGTCAAATATAATGCATAGCATCCTAAAAGGTGCATATTGTTCAACGGAATTGGTTCTCTTTCATCGTCTGAGTTATGTTTTACGAAGTAATAATTCCCATGTCGTTTGGCCCAGAAACTGATTATGCCGGACGGTTGTAGATCATCAATGATTTTATCGAAAGCCTTTGGAAATGGTGAATTCTTTGGATAGTGAATACCGATTGGGTGCATTGCTAGTGCATTTTTCATAGTGGAAAGCATTTCCATCTCTGACTTGTGTTTATTGTGATAAGCAATATTGTCGAACGTTGCTAATACAACACCGTATATCTCACCACGCGCCAATCGTTCTAGGGCTTTGTTGAGATTGTCCCTTTCCTGTGGCAGAAAGATTATCCTGTAACATGAAAACAAATTTCAATAGATTTAATTACTTAGGGATTTGGTAATTTTTTTATCCTTGTCGGGTAATTTCATCACTGCAACCGTTTTTCTGATCTATTGGGATATCCCATCCCACAACCCATTTTTTTTAGCTATATCAAGATGCCGTATCACTTATTAGGAGTGATCGATCTGTTTGACTAATAGCATCTTCCCGCAAGGCATTACATTAGGTTAGTAATGTTCTAAAGCTGTTACTGCTTTCAAATAAGTCGATTTTTTAATTTTCTGGCATGTGCGAAAATATTACTTTGCATTTTTTTTTGCACAGGAGTCTAATTTTGTGCAAAATGCGCAATATTAGACCTGTTCATTTTAACAGAAATGTTTGGGATGCACTGTGATTACTGTTTGTCATGTTAATTTGAACTTATGTGCAAATTTTCAGCAGCGGCCGGTGGTGTAGTGGTGAGCGTGATTACCTCTCACCCCAGCAGGCCTGGGTTCAATCCCAGTCGGCGCCGCCGGGATGTTCTGAGGCATAACATCTCTGATCACGCCTTCCTTCTTAAGGGAAGTAAAGCCGTTGGTCCCCGGTTCATGAGTTGATGGGGTCGATAGGTAGGGTCCAGGTGTGGGAGCTGTCTTCCTGGCGCGTTGGTAGCATTGGTGCTTAGCACGGAAAACAAAATCGACGAAAAACAAACCAAAGGAAAAAAAAAACAAAAAAATCCGCAAAATCGGTGATGATTTAGAGGTGCTTCAAGTTAATTTTATGTTTTTAAGGTAATTTACGGTTTATAATATTTGTATCTCGAGACTGAAACAACGAAAACTGCTGTAACAACTTTCATAGCAAAGCTTAATGTGTTATCTACCAACTTTGTGACCAAAGGTTGACTATTCAAAGTGATATTATTGAAGTTTGACTTAGTTTCATGCTCGAAGATATCTTAAAAAGTGAAGAATTTTAAAGTATTTGTTTTACGAATTTTCCACCCATATGATATAAAAATGTGTAGTCTACGGCATAATGTTTCTTATACTGTTTTAGAAATTTCTTTCAAACATAGTTTTCGTGTAGATTCCATAGATTGAGAGATAAAAATCAGAAAAGAGGCCGTTATAGCTAAAATTCACAAGACCACAGAGCCAATAAAAGTTTCAATTAGATTGACAGATCATAGTTGCATTGCTTTTCAATGACGGCCAATGACTGTTTCATTGATAAATGATATTTTTAGAACTATGAGTCATCGGTAGACGTGTTTTTTTTTTTATCAAAGTCAAGTGTCTCTCGAGCCATAACAGCAACTTATAAAATATTGAGCATTTTGGATGGCTCTAGTGACACTTGCCTTTGATAAAAACACGTCTACCTATAGCAAAACCACGTCATTCCATAGCAAAACGAAATAGTGGTTCTCAGAATTTTGTAACAAATGGTAGTTTTGCTCCTTATCGAAAAATATTAGACCCGTATTTTTTTATTTTCTCATTAGGGTGACCATTTCTTGGGGCCTCCCTCAGCTCAGTTGGTAAAGGCACAGCTACAAAGCAAGACCATACTGGAGGTGGCTGGATTCTATTCCCGGTCCGGTCTAGGAATTTTTCGGGTTGGAAAATTGCTCGACTTCCCTGGGCATAGAGTATGATTGTACTTGCCATACAATTATACCAATGCAAAAATGGTACAGGCATCGAAGCTCTCAATTAATAGCTGTGGAAGTGCATCTAGAACACTAAGTTGAGAGCACGCAATAAGCTAATATGCCATATGCAATAAGCTTGAAATGCGAGGAAGAAGAAGAATGATCTAAATTCAGTGTGTACAAAAAAGCCTAAGGGTTTCAAAGGATTTGTAGACTGGACAAGGGTTCGCGGATTTGCCAGTCCCTTATCACGTGTTGATAGACGTACATCTTGTCGTTTGTCTTCCAAAGGTCTCCAATGAAGTTGATTCACCCTGCTGCAACAAACCATCAGGCAGAACTTTACAACCAGTGAAGTATCTGCAGTCATAGGTAATCCTGGCACTGATGGTGGGTTCTATTCACATCACATCACATCACATCACACCTACATCATAAAAAAATAAAGTATGAAGTATGAAATATCAAAATATCGAAACATAATGAAAAACATTTTATTCTTCATTTCATAATTTAGTCACTAATTTTGTTTTTGTTTTCCCAACAGCTCGGAAACAGCAGGCTGAAGCACTTTGACATCTTCAGAAGAGTTGCTAATTCTTTCAAGTTAAACAACTGAAGACATCAAGAACTACAATGTTGGACAAAGTTGTCGAACAACTCATTTGACGCAACTTTACTGAAGGAAGCAATTGTCTATCTCTCAAATGTTTTATACATTGATTTCATATCAATACATATCGACCCATCAACTCATGAACCGGGGACCAACGGCTTTACTTCCCTTCGCGTGATCAGAGATTTTATGACTCCCGGCGGCGCTGACTGCCATTGAACCCAGGCCTTTTGGGGTGAGAGGAAATCACGCTTATCACTACAACATCAGCACTGCTGTTTATTTTTAATTTATAAACGTATTAAAACCCAAATACTACTTTATGATACCATAAAAAGATAATCAAAATATCTTTTTATGAGTAATATCATAGTGGCGCTTATTACTCCGGCGGCGATATAACGATTATTAAAATGTGTATGAATGGTCTACTCTTTTATATCATATCCATTCGTGTTAGCTCTCAACGAAGGCAAGACGAACCATGAACTCATAATATATTTGTTATTGCATTTATTATTAAAAGTAAATCGAATTATCAAAGTTCCTGTACTAAAAAATATCACACAAATGTGAGCAGAGCATACATGTTTATACGCAGTAGAGTAGCTCCACGATCACGAATCGCAAAAACTCGACCTTTTCCGGTTGACATAAAACTTTGCATAATCGTGTGATATGCAGGCAATCATTCACATTTTTTTGTAAGCATTCACCCTTTTTTTGATCTAATTTTTATGGCCACAAAAATAAACAAATTCAGTAAAAGCAGCGTAATGTCAGTTCATGCACTGTATTAATGATAAATTTGTCCTTTTTGGCAAATAATATTACACCATATTTGATTGACCGATTGAAGTGCATCCACTTTGATGTGAAGGTGTTAAAAACTGAAATATCTGAAAAAGTATATCTTCATTTTATATAATTTAAAGAAGGCTGATGAAAATGGAAACTTTCGGCATATTTAAAACTATGGACACCAAAATTGGCAAAAATCGTCAAATAACTTTTGGTAAAATTTTTTGATCTTTTTGATAGTACATTGGAAACATTTTATAAAAAGCTTGCTAACAAGAAATTTAAAAATATAACCAAAAGTTGATGTCCTACGATTTTTGAAAATTTTCAAGTGTTCATGGATTTAAATATTTCATGAGCAAATAATTTAAAAGTATTATTTTTGAAGTATTTAAATTTTAACAATTTTTTAGGAATATTTTCTCAATGTTCGTGAAGTGAAGTTTTCGTGCTACAATTTATTAAAAAATGTCAAAAACGCCATTTTGAAAAAAAAAAATTACAAGTTTCAAAATGACCATTTTTTTTGCAAAAATATCAATGATTGCCAATAACAAACAATTATGCAAAGTTTAATGCAAATCGATGGCCTGGAACTGCTCAGTAGATTTACATATTATTATTCCAATTACCTGTCCAAAACATGAGGCGCGCTTTCAAAGAACCTAATGGCAACATCCGCCATATAATAGGTTAATCCGCTTTTGTCAATATCCGCCATCGTTTCCATTTGGGGCCATCGCTGTTCCCGTTGTAAGTATTGGAACATCAATCCCTGGTACACGGTTCGTATCACAATACAATAGTAGATCCAGGAGAAAAGCACCATACGTGCTGAGTCACGGTCTGGAGAGCTGAGTATGGCAATACCGAAAACAACGCGCACCAAATTCATCATCGGATTATCGTTGTCTAACCCTAGAAAGAAGTGCTTCAGATTGGAACGCTGGATGACGAAAACCGCTATAGCGGCTGATGAGAAACATAACGCCATTGCAATCCACATGGGTTTTTCGAATGGTCTGAGGAGTTTCTCCAGGGGGGTGTATAAACGTCCATCAGGAATCGCAAAAACCAATTTGGTTGTATAATGAGCTGTTCCTGGTGTGAGTAATTCATGCCTTTCACTTGTAAACGACATTCCGCCTATTCCTAAATCAACTTCTCGTTCTTGGATCATTTTCAACAAACCTGTGCTATTAGTCTTTCCTAAAAAACCCCACTGAGTTTCGTTTGGTGTAAATTGAATGACTGGATGAAAGTTTAGCCGTTTCGACACAATTTTTATCAAGTCTGCTTCAAATCCGGTGATTCTTGGGCGATCTGAATTTTCCATTGGTTCTTTGATTATGAACGGTTTTATTTCGAAAGTTCCTACTTTCAGGGAACAATTATGAAAGTTTTCAAAACGATTTCGAAAAAGATTAACTTTAAGCATGTCGGTATCATTGCTATAGATTGAATAAAGCAGTACGGGTTTTGCTTTTCCACAGTGTCTTTGCGAATACGGGAAATATGTATATATTTGAATTACTTCCAAATGATCTTGAATATCAGTGATCAGTAGAATGGTGTTTACGATTCCGATTGCCCACAAGTCGTCGAATATTCTAGTGATAGTGACTAGATCAACTGTTGCGCTACTCATTATAACACTGTAGAATCCTGAGAAATCATATATTTCACTGCTGAAAAAACTCAACAAGTTCTTGAAAGCACTATAGCCATCAATGAACACAACGTTGTAGAAAAATGGTTTATGCTGCTTTGAGTAGGCCAAATGAAACACCATGTTAGGATTCGCACTCTTTCTGAGTAAGACTTCATTGATCAATTCGTTTTGATGAAACGTTTCTTCTGGATTCGATGTCATTGCACTGATTTGAATTGAGAGAGGATCATCTTTATAATAACGATGCAAGATGTTCACGACTGTAATTATGTAAAATTTTGAATATCTGCTTGAGAATTGTGTTATATTACTGCAATCATGAAACGAAGCAATTGTTAAAAATAACACAAGAACTGTTATTATATTCATTCTTTAGCGATGCACCTACAAATGAGAACTGATGTAATGGTAGCGTTGCGAATACTATGATGCAGGATTCACGACAAAAAAAAGATATGCGGTATACCTTCATGATAAGAAAAAAACAGTGGTATTTGACACGTGAAGTGTGTAATGATTTAAATGTGATAGAATGCATGTTGGAATTGAATGACACATCTATTATCTGTCGTTACGTTTGAATCATATATGGTCGTCTAACGGCACAAAAAGGTGTTTGTTGAATGTTCAATATGACCTTGTACCACAGAGTTTTCGAGCATTTATATACACTATATAGAATTGTATCTGCCATGTGTAATCACATCAATATTAAAAGTTTTATTGATGTTATTTTTTGCATTTGAAGATTTTGTCATCTGGATTGACTTGTCAAATAAACAATATCGATTCGAATACAAGATAAAATCAAACCTTATAATAGACATTTAACAAACATTCTCTACCCAAGCACCACATGAAACTCTCTCACCACTATTAAAAATATATTTTATTTCTATGTTGCTAACATCTCGCTAAACAGGTGATCTAAACATATACCGTTGCACAAGGGCGTAGCCAGGTTTCGAGCTAGTGAAAGGCAAAAAAAAAAAATTGGCATGGAAAATTTGGCAGAATAGTTTACGCTATGTTCTATAAGGAACTAAATTAAATTTTAGCGTTAGCGTTGTTATGATATACTTCGTAGATTGGATACTAGCGACACTCACGTTTCTTCTGAAATTCTCAGTTAGACTACTTTCAGGAATAATGCTGGGGAGTAAACATTGGTTTCAATCTAACAGTAACAAACAGTCAAAGTAACAGAAGCATGAGTGTCGCTATTGCCGGCCACGCCCATCTTTACCATAACTAGGGATAGGAAAGGAAATGTTGATGTAGTACTTACTTAACGAGAGGCCACCGACTTAGCGACACCCTCATAAGTGCTACGGAGTTGGAGGGTTGAGTAGGGTATTCGGTTAGGATTCACGTCAAGTTGGCAATGCAACCAAAAATATGTATTGTTTATTTGTTGTTGACTTAATCTCGCCATAGCCGGCTATCGAAAGAACATATTAATTTTGTTTAGTGATCATGAATTTTAAGAGTCATGACGGAGAGCTTGGGATTAAACCCATGATTTTCTGCTCAGTAAGCAAAAACGATCCCTCCAGGGTCATCTAGCATCTCATAATCCACAGCACTTCGCGTCAAAGTACGAATATATGGATGAACTATCTATTTTTTTTGAATAACTATTATTTACGATAATTACATGAAAGAAATAAAATATAAACTACAAACAAAACGTGACTACTAAAATCTCAAAAAGATATTCTCACAAATATATTTCACGCAACCAGGAATCTCAAAACCATTAGACGCTATAATGATACTCTGCACATGTTAGACACTAGAAGCAAGCCTCCGACACACAAAACCCGCCAGATCCACTTGCAGTCAAAATCAACGATTCTACGAATCGCGAGCGCTCAAGAATGATAAAACCGCTGACTACGACACTCTGAAAGCGAGATTGACAGGCGCTATGCGTCAAACACCCGCCCTCCAATCTCCTCCCGCATCCAACAACACAAATCTCCATTATAATATCTAACGAATTCAAAACTCCGAAAATCACTCATCTATAGCAAATGAGTGGAAGCAACCCTGCATGCAACCATTCTTCATGATCAGTCTTGTAAGCGGTCACGGTAGTCAACACATTTTCTGTGATAATCGACTGCCTTTGCCTCCGACATTTGCAAAACAAGCTATCATAGTACAGTACCAAACTCAAATGTCATTTGACAGGCTCTGTCGTACGACACTGGCGCCAAAGACCGTCACGAATGTATGTATTTTAGTTTTTCTCATAATAAGAGCTGCTGATGTTGTGCTTTTGTGAATTCTGAAAATAGCAAGCAATGATGTCCTAGGAATAACATTTCTGATCAGAAATAGTTTAATTTACACCAAACTGAGGAATTTGAACAAAATCACTCATGTCATATGATAGTTATTTGAAAATTTTCTTTTTGCTCGAATGTTATTCTACCGGTTGTGTTGTGTGAGAGAGACGACGGTAGAGCATGAGAGTACGGATAAAAACAGACTGTCGCGCATGACAACGAAGCGAGTGTCGTAAAAAACGTCAACAGTTTCAACCCCTGTTCATGATACACTTTTTCTGCCTATCTTTCTATTAGGCCTGTGGACATGCGTTAGCTTCGAAACTTCTAACAAAACTAGGAAAATTTTCAGATCACAAAAAAAAACTTGAAAAAAAACTTTCAAAGGTAATTACAAGTAAAATAAATATTGCTTATTTTACGCAAAAACGAGCAAGTTATATTAAATCTCTTGTATCGTATGCTAATGCTAATTGACTGTAACAAAAATAATATGCTTGAATAAAATAAAATATTATCTAATTATACGCAAAATTTACTAGAAGATCATTACTTTATTGGTGAGAAGTTTCTAATAAGCCCTCCCAGTTTCTCTGAATACAGAACAAATCTGATACTATAATCAGAATTGCTCAGCCTGCATGAAGCAGCCGATTTCTATTAACAACCAAGAATTAATCGTTTGAGGCATACTGAAGCATTAAAAAGTTGATATGTGTCACTATAGGAAATCATCATCGTTGCAAATATAAAGAAATTAAACATAACCCTTTGCTTCAGTACCGTCAACCTCCATGTCCATGGGTAGGGAGGAACTAAATTAAATTTTCAATGTCAAAAAGTTGTATTTGGTACTTTCATAAACATTTCAAATAGGTTGACCCAAGTAGAATTTCTTGTTATATTGCACTCTATTAGTGGTTTTTGAGGTCAATTTTATAAACACGTCAATAAAATTAATAGCTCCAGCACAACCTTTTGATAACCGATATAAGATCGTCTTCCAGCTTATTGGACCACTCTTGATAAGGTTTATAAAGCATGTTTGAGAATCACAATAAAGCTGTCTTAAAACCTTTTGTAACAAAGCCCCATACTCTACAAAAGGTTCTCATAGCCTCTTTAAGAGTAATATTGTATCCAAGCAGTTTTATTACGCTTTAGTGAAAATCAGTTATAAATCCAATTTAATTTTTATTGTATCAAAGCAACCGCCATAAATTAGCTTGTTGTTGTTCTGTTCTGCTGAAACTTTTTTTTTCCATATGGTAATCTTTAGCTGTAAAAATAGGTTTGTGTGTTGGTGTCAAGATCACCATGCAATCAATTTTGTTTCATGGCGACATTAGTGAAAATATATGCCTTTTTAAAAGTTCCAAAGCATATGCGCATGAAATTTTATCGTGTATATTGGGATAATATGAGCGTTAAATAAATGCGCCTCAAAAATATTTCATGTTAACAAAATAGATTGTTTTAGAAATCAAATTAATTTGATGGATTCATCTTAATTTTACAGAAAATAGATCTCAATAAATAAATTCATACCAATGCACACTGGAAATCACTTCGGATCTCTAATATAGCCATTAGTTTATTGAAATTTCTTGGATTTTATTCCAAGGCTAATGGCATTTTCATAGTGACAATATGGCGCCAGAGGACAGCAGGCAAGAAAAACACCAAGCGCAATTTCTTAAAATGTCTTATGTTTACTTTTTTTTTGCTTTATTAGAGAGATTTTCCCTAATGCTTACATTGGATGGAAGCAGAACAGAAAACCATAATGCATGATTTTATTTCGAGCACTATTTTCTTTTTACAAGAGCAATTCATATTTTTTTTATTTGAGGGTAAACGTATATTCTTATTGTATGGGTGCAACCGATGAATTTTACAAACATTTGGAAAAGTTTTGAATGGTACATTAAACTTTATGAAAGGTTATGCGTGATTTCAACTTTTTTGTCCTAGAACTGTCACTATTCCATGTATTTCGACCAAGATTCGACAGTGTCACCCCATGAAAAAAAGGAAAAAAGGAAAGAAAATTTTCAATGCTGATTGTTGAATTGTTGTGACCATCCACGACTGTAAATCTGATAAGAGACGCAAGTTGGCATAGGTATCATCCTCCGACTCCAGATAATTATATATTTCCTCTTCATGAGTCATTTTTGGTGTAGCAATGTGTCCATTCGAAGTGAAGATGGTTCAGAATGGTAAGCAGGCACACTCTTTACAGCTTCCTTTGTGACATCCGCAGAAAATGCAGCGGCATATTTTTTCTTGGTTGGAGTTATTCACGAAGGTTTGCGGGCTCATGCTAAAAATTTTGTTGATTTTCTTTGCGCTCTGCTTGGAAGTACCGCAAAGTTTTGATTCTTTCTATGTTGTAAAAATAAACCGCCTATTTACACTTCTGACAAGTTGCAACTGAATGCTTATAATTGTTTTTAAATAACTGTTTCATGGCCAACTAGTTATATAGCAATAGAAGGATTTATTTTTGGGTTTTATAAGGGCAATTCATATTGCTTTTTTTATACTTCAAGACAATCATAAAACCTTTCATAAGTGAAAATAGCATAAGCATCAGTTGGTTTTTTTTTTATTAGCTTTATAGGGGTTTTGTAGATAGCTATGAGAATGTTCCATGACTTGCATTGTATATGACCGTCATAAAGCTGTAGGTAATGGTTGGAGCTGCAATAAAACCTTTATAAATTTTAGAAATAGCCAAGTAGCTCTAGGTTTGTTACTTGGGTGAGTCTACTGGTTCCGGACATGTTCCAGTTATGTGAAGTTAATCGTGTTGTAGCGTCAGTGAATTGTCAGTGCAACATAGTTGAATAGGTACAATCTTGTTCCAATAATATAAATGATTTAAAAATGATAACTAAGCGTGTTGCTCAGAGATGAACCAGCCAAGGCTGAAAATCTCTTTAATAAAGTAATGAAAAAAAAAAAAACTGCGTGTTGAAAATATTTTCAGTCACAATTGAATTCCACTTTTCGATAAAATGTAAAGAATAAAAGTTATTAATGATTCACGCCACTGGTGTTTTATGATTATGCTCAATGAACTGTTCAGCAGGCAACACTGGTGTTTCTGGCACGTAAAATAGAGCACAAAAATCATGGCGACTATGTCACACTGCACATTTCAGTGTTGTCCACAGAGCAGCTGCTTGATCCTGCCATAAGATTATCAATCTCTTACACAATTAATAACTGTTTAATTGACGTTTGACTTAAAACGATCTTGTGCAAAGTTGTAGCTGAGAAAATTTCTCATAAGAAATGCAATAGAAATTTTTAACAGTGCAACATGGAAAAAGGCTAGAATACAATGAACGAATAGCTTGATTTTCCCATATTATTTTCCAAGCATACTTCAAATGGTTTGTGCTGAGTCAGTTTCTTAAAAACGTGTTCAAACCTTGGGAGGCTAGTCAGGACCCAACTTATTTTGAAAAAATGTATTTTAAAACTGAGTTTATGTTTTGTTTTTCGTTTCTTTATTTCCAGTATAAGGAAGAAAATTAAAATTCTCAGAAAATATGCACCTCTCTGCTAGCAGATGTGCATGAATTATTCGCTTTTTTTTCCAGTGCATAAATGATAGGGAGAATCTTCAGAGCCTCTAAATAATCGAGCTAAAACAAAAGATCTCCATACATTCTCGGATTTATTCAATTATTTAATTTGAGAGGGATATATATATATATATATTAGACGTGTATTTTAAATTTTCTCATTAGGGTGACCATTTCTATGTTAGGGTGGTCCAAAAAATCAATTTTTTTCTATTTTTCCAAAAATGACATTTTTTTAAATCATAACTTTTGAACCACTGGGCCGATCCGAATGATTGAAATATCAAATGAAAGGTTATTAAAAGTACTTTTCATAAAAAATATAAAAAATTTAAAAAATTGGAGTTTTTTTTTATAGAAGAACTTTGATTGTATTTGTTTTTTATGGTTTTCATGGTTTCCAGACAATGGGCGTAATACGTTTTTATATTTTTTTTTGAAAGTTTAGACTTTTCTACTAAAACTATCAAAAAATTAGCGATGCTTTTTCTTTGTTTTAAGATAGAATTTTTTGAAATTATCATGTTTAGAAATTTCGCTCATTACTTCAATACGACTAGATTACCCTGCGTCTCCATTAATACATATCGAATGTGACATGGTTACATTACTTACTTATTTCAATTTCTGATCGTAGACTACCATGACATTCATAGCAACTTGAATCAAATTTATTGATTGCTTTTGGCATATGAGCAAATAATAATTACCACAGTGATTCGTAGCATAGGGATTTAAATAGAATATTATTATATTCAATTTGGGTAGTAAATCTTCACGGACTGTTTGGAACTCCATATCGATATCCATTTGGACTAAAATTAATGATTCGCTAAGTCAATCTTATGTTTTCCAACTATGCACATGGCAGGTTTGAAATAAAATTCATTTATTTTTTTTATTTGTAGACATAAAACATGCTTAAAGATACTTTCAATGTTCTTCTTCCGAGAACGAGAATCGTTTAACAATAATATAATTTTCATTTTCTGGCCTAAAACTATGATATGACTGTGTTCCGGAAATTTGTTTGACACGATTATAACGGGTTTTAAGTTTTCTTTCCATCCCTTTATGATCTGCGTCTGAAAAAAAGCCATAGTGCATTTTTGAATCGATTTTAGAAATTGTCCATGTATAAAGCTATTTAGCAGTTATAATGTGATGCCCCTGCAAACTTGCTTTAGCAGCATTTCGTTTCAAGACTCCACCCAAAGCATCTAATTGTCCTTTACCGTGGCATGTGGCGAAAAAGTTCCACTCCGCATCTATACCAACATCCTTTATCATGTGGCACAAATTAAAGGCTGTCATCTTATTTTTGTACTTTCTGATCCATCTGAGAAAAAGTGAATTTTCTTAAGGCTGGGTGTCTTATTTACCGCAGTTTGTACGAGAAGTCGGGATAGTGATGTGGGTCCGAGTCAATGTCCAATTATAGGAGAACAGCGATGAAGCCTTAGAGTCGTCACGGCGAACACATAATTAGGGAGGTTTACAGGGTTACAGGTTTAGGGTAGCAAACGAAGAGCAAAGCGAACAAATCTTCTGTTAATAGACTTAAGATGATTCATTGACGGCATTGTTGCAAAACGGCGCCCAAAATACAATCCTTTCTATCAACCCCATATATTTTAAGGTGGCATACACCTAAGTATGACTATTCCCTGAAGAGATTGCTTTTTAATTCATAAAGGACCAACACAAATGTTTCATTAACTGGTTACCCTGGAGGGTCAACAGTTCTAACCACCAAGTCATCACTGCACAGATAAAAATTCTGAATTTTAATTGTGATGTAAACATTCATTCACGTATTTGTATTTCATCTCACGCAAACGAGCAACTTGTAAACAATGTTGTTTACAAAGATGGAATTTTGCATACAATATTTGCTACATTGCATGGAATGTGTCAGAACTATACATGATATATAATGTAAACGTATATGATATGTGATGCTCCATTTATGTGGGCACAAATTCACCATCTAGAAGTCATGAAGAATTGAAAATTTAACTCGATCCTTGTTGCTCTACTGCAAACACTGAGTAGATTTTTCAGCTCCGAACATTAAGTTGATCACCAGTGCATGTGCACGGGAAAATGCGAATTGGTGATGCAAAAAAGTATAAAAAAATACTTGCATTAATCGTGTTTGTAATACATTGGCAGTTCTCCCTTACAGCTAAACGAATACATTTATTTACTTTATAAATTGATTCATTACAATACCGATTTTCTGTACGAGCTAATTGATTATGTCAGTCCACCAACAAAGTGTTAATCAACTGAGGAAGATTTTTGTGATGTTTTATACATTTAACGATTGATGTTGGAGGATGAAGTTCATAAACGTAGCTGTTCTATTTGGTTTTATAATACGTGCGAGTAATGAATTACTCTCAAGTTTTGAATATTTTGAGATACACATTTCGGTGGCAAATTTAATCTGTCAGCTATTGTTGGATGCAAATTACAATACGGTACATTTTCACCTAGTTTCAAGGAACTTCACCTCAGAGGATTTGATGTCTAGTATTGTGCATACATTTGAAGGCCCAGTGGAGCTGAATACTCACAATTTTAAAAAGGATGATGCAGTTGTTATGATTCTTGATTTGGAATTGTTGGAATCAGTGTCGACATTTGTGGATGATCCAAGTCAAGTGAGCTTTTTCATAGTGATTATCAATATGCTTTCGGATGTCGCAATGGAAGTTACACCAAAAATACTTAATAAATTGTGGACCTTCAAAACGACCAAAATTGCTGTTGTTGCTCTGTATCAACAATATAGTAAGGATAATGCTGTGGTAAATATATCGATGTTTTCCTCTTACAATACTCGAAATTGTGAAACAATAGATCCGATTGTGTTGACATCCTTACAACCGTTGGGTTCAAAATCCTTAAATATATCTACTGAACGAAAGTCAACAAATTTTCAGGAATGTTCCATAGACGTTGGAATAACACAGTTAGCTCCATTTGTTATGACTCGTCAAAATGATTGCGTATGCGATTATTTCGGTGTAGAAGTTGAGTTGATAAAAGTAATCGCGGAACACTTCAACTTCCTAGTGCGATTTGTTAGACCGCCAGATGGCATGCAGTGGGGTGACCTTCACGAAAACTACAGCACTGGTTTGATGGGAATGATAAAAACAGGCCAAGTCGATCTTGCTATCGGCTCAATCGCTCGATCACTTGCCCGCAATACTCTGCTTAAAGCTGGAACGGGAAATTTCTACGATAAGGTGATTTTTGCTTTACCACCTGGAATACCGTACACTGCATTGGAGAAGCTCACGATGCCTGTTTCCACTAACGTATGGTATTTTATCATCGTAGCATGTTTCGTTGTATCGATATTGATTTCCATTGATGTAAATGGACAATTTAATCGAATCATTATCGGTATGCAGAAAACCCCACTCACTTCTGTTTGGTTGATACTACTGGGAGGAGTAATGCCCAACCCTCCAAAGGCGACTTTCTCTAGAAGTATTTTGATTGGGTGGTTGTATGTGACACTTGTCACAGTGCTGTTTGGTCACTTAAGGTGTGGCGATGAGTTTAAACCAATTTCTACATTAGCGGACATTGATGAAGCTGGACTACGCTATTACATGTACAACGTGACTCGAAGATTTTTTGAGCGTAGTCCTCAAATCCTTGAAAGGTAAATATTACTGTTTAAATTGAATTGGTTTGCTATATACTCATATTAATGTTCTATTTGTAGATCAGTGATTGTGAATGATAATGTAACGCTTCAAGATGTTTTAAACGATATCGCCGATAATGTATTGAAAGCAGCATTTCCATTGCCACAGTCTAACGTAGCATATTTCAACAAGCAACGAAACATTAAATCAAAAACCCACATCAGTCGATACGTCATTGAAAGCTACGAAGTCGCAATTCATTACCCTGCTAACTCTCCGCTAACGGCGCTCATTGATGAATTAGTTCTCAAAATACGGGCTGCAGGACTCCACGAGTACTGGATTCGTCAGTTTCAAGGACCGAAAGAAGACAACACGTTAGAACCAAGAATGTTGCGTATTCATAATCTCCAAGGAGCTTTCATGATTCACGCAATACTGTGTGGTTTTGGTTGCATTGTGTTGATTATGGAGTTTATCGTAGCAAGAGCGACAAAATTCTTTCCGAGGATACAATCTAAGAAGCTGTGCGTAAATTGGTAAAGTAAATCATGCTGTGTTGTGCTTGTTATACCTTTTCATCTACATCTACATTTAAACAAATAAACAACAAAGTTACAGAACCTGGAATGATTTGATTTTTTTAGCGTGTGTCAAAATATTAAGGGACCATAATTATTTTAATATTATCATAGCACTGGCGCAGGATGCGCTTAACTGACGCTATTTTTTAAGGGTTACATAATTTTATTAAAAAATAAGCTAGTATTTTGAAATATCGGAGATAAGAGTTAAAAGAAAATATATACTAATGTTAACTGGATTAAAGAAGATATTAGAAGAAGATAGGATCTACAGTTTAGAAATTCAAATAATTATATAATGCAATAAAAAATTCGAAAATCGATATAGTGTCAATAAGTTTATGTCATGTCAATAATAAATCACGATGAACAAAATAAATAAATGATACGAATGCAATTTCAATGTTATCAAAAACTTACAAGCTTAGTTAATATTTATATTACCACCCATTTTTACATTTATCACATCTCATGATGACTAAGTGTTTCAACATGCTACTGCGTGAGCCTAACACTATGTGCTAACACATTACCAAAATTTGCCACCAGAGAACTACAGTCCTGTTCCGCAAGGTAAATAATATGGCAGACCCATCCAAGTATAAATTGTGGAAGATAGAGTTGGTAAGGATGATAATGATTAAAACATATAAGTTGAGTCATGTAACGAAACGCTTAAATTGAGGAAAACCAATTTATCGTTCATGTGAACAAAATCTTGCTATCGTTGCTTTGTGAGGATAAATCCCAAAACAGCTAGCAGCGCTGTGTAAAAGACGAGGTAAAATATGGGATATTCCTTCGGTATAAATATGGGCTACCTAAGCTTGCAGAAGGTATTCTTGTGACGAACGTTGAAGGCGACGGACAAGCAGCAGTAGCAGCAGCAGTAGTAGCAGCGGCAGCAGTAGTGGAGGCGTAGCAACCGAGATTCGTGTAGCCGTGACCGAGGCTGGAAACCTCGGTCCAGTCACGACAACTTCCATTGCGCAGATGGAAGGACTTTCAATCTTGGATTGGCTCGAATAGAGGGATCTTTTACTGCTGAACGTATGGTTGATTTGCTTCAGGAGAAATTGGCAGAATTCGATTTGACCAGCACAGATGTCATTAGGTCAACCACAGATGATGCGAAAGTGATGCTCGAGTTTGGTTCTCTAACAGATTACCTGCAACAACCTTTATATGGCTGTTTCCAACGTCCTTTATAAATATGCAGTATACTGATTTCAGTTCTGTCGTGACCGGACCGAGGTTTCCAGCCTCGGTCACGGCTACACGAATCTCGGTTGCTACGCGAATCTCGGTTGCTACGCCTCCACTGCTGCTGCCGCTGCTACTACTGCTGCTGCTACTGCTGCTTCTGCTGCTGCTGCTGCTGCTTGTCCGTCACCTTCAACGTTCGTCACAAGAATACCTTCTGCAAGTAGTAGTAAAATTTACGTTTATTTCTGGGTTTTATGTTTCAACATTTGATTTAACATTTCAATTGGTTAGCCTTTGGCTCTTCATCTTTGTTCTAGTTAATTGGTTATTCTAATGTGATGATTGCGTTTAGCGCTAATTTACAGGATACCCTTTGTGGGATTGTTTTGGTTTGAATTTAAAAATTTGATAACCTACCTACTTGAGCACCTAACTACTTATACTAGGTTGCCAAATCACGAATGATCTGGTGGTTTGATCGCAGACAGGCGACTCTGAACCTTCCAGCGTGGAAGTCTTTCGCTCCTCGAGTGTTTGAAGACCGGCCAGGTGGTGAATCTCAGAATTACGAGTTCGCGGTGGACTGTTAAGGATCATTCTGAGGATCTTGTTTTGGATCCTCTGAAGCTTTAAGTGGTGGCACTTAGCACAACTCTCCCAGATTGGCATACCATACTCAATAGCCGGCAGAATGATTTGCTTGTGGACAGCAAGCTTGTTTTTGAGGGACAGGGTGGACTTCCTGTTTATCAGAGGGTAGAGCGACCTGATCAAGATGTTACACTTGGTGGATGTCTTGTCCACATGGGATCGGAATAGCAATTTGCTATCGAGGGTGAGACCAAGGTAGACTACTTCACTCGACCATTCAATGGGAGTGCTATCAAGATGGACCTTGTTGTTAGCAGGTGGAACAAGCCGAGGTGAATTCGAGTGTGGGAACAGAATGGTTTGTGTTTTAGCTGCATTGATACAAATCTTCCAGCTCTTAAAATAGTCGGACAAAACATCCAGGCCTGATTGTAGTTTACTCGCCAGAGCACGGATCACTCGACCCTTATAGATGATGGAGGTGTCATCTGCGAACATTGACAGGATACCACCACCCGGCAGGGGAGGAACGTCTGACGTGAAAATGTTGAATAGGATAGGCCCAAGCAGGCTACCTTGAGGGACCCCTGCATCAACGTTGAACGTATCAGAGGAGACATTGTTCAAGTAGACCTGGAATGATCTGCCCGACAAGTAGTTTTTGATGATCTTCACGAGGTAGTTCGGAAAGTTGTATCGATGCAGCTTGTACACTAGACCATCATGCCAGACATTGTCGAACGCCTTCTCGACGTCCAACAATGCCATGGCAGATGTATTGGAAACGGACTTGTTCCGCTTGATGATGTTAGTAACCCGTGCGAGTTGGTGGATGGTAGAGTGGCCTTTCCTAAACCCGAATTGCTCTTTGAGAAAGATGTTATTATCATTTGAAAACACCAGCAGACGGCTGAGTATCAATTTTTCGAATAGCTTCGAGATGGAGGACAAGAGGCTGATGGGGCGATAGCTTTTGGCACTGGTAGGGTCTTTGCCAGGTTTGTGAATTGGAATAACTTTGGCTAACTTCCAGCATGCAGGGAAGTAGCCAAGCATTAAACACTTGTTGAAGACCACTGCAAGGTGCTTGAAGAAGTCAACACTCAAGTTTTTCAGCTCGAGGTTGACCACTCCATCGACACCAGCGGCCTTCATGTTCTTTGTTGATTTAATCGCTGCTATCACCTCATCAGCCGATATTCTACTTTCGTCAGGGACAACTACGGGGGTGGCAGCGACACTAGCCATTGCCTGTGATACTGCAGGCTCGTGGGGACTCACCATGGCGTGGCCAAGGTTATGTGAATTTACAAAGTGTTGTCCAAGAGCATTGGCCTTTTCAAATGGGGTTATTAGTAAAGATGGGTCCGAATTTTGGTTAGGAGAGGAAAGGGGAGGAATGGGCCTCGGCTTATTTTTCAAAACCTTTGCCATTTTCCAGAATGGCTTAGCACAATCTGGGAGAGAGCGAATCTTGTTTGCAAAATCGATATTTCTGAGATCCACCATCCTGGCTTGGATGATTTTGTTCAAACGGTTGCAATTGGTCTTCAGATTAGGCAGCCCAGTACGCTGGTACTGCCTACGGATCGTGTTGCGGAGTCTAATGAGGTCTTTAGTAGGCCTGTCAAGGTTCAGAGTGTTACTCACCTGTCTGGATACTGGCACATGTAGCTCCCTGGCCCGGGAAATTGCTTGATCGATGGAGCGCAGACACCGGTCAACATCTTCGGACGATTCCGGTTGGACATCGTAGTCTACAGCGGTGTCGACGCAATGTTGGAACTGACCCCAGTCAACACGATGATAGTTGCGCCGGAAAGCTTCAAATCGATTTACGGAGGATCCCACCTCAGTCACCACCGGGTAGTGGTCCGAGCTGAGTTCCTGATAGGTGATAGGTTGAGCGATGTTGTTGCCCATGTTGCTGATGAATATATCGATGGTAGCGTGAACACCGGACCGACTCAACCGGGTGGGAGTTTCCGGACTCAAGATGTTGTACTGCGCTTCCTGCAGGTCGTTGTTCAGGATGGTGCCGTTTTGATTGCGCCGATTGTTGCCCCAAGCTTGATGTTTGGCGTTCAGGTCGCCAGCGATGATAAAGTTTTCCCGTCGTCGTGTTAGCTTGATAATATCTCGTCGCAGATCTGCTGCCGATCCGTCCCTGATGTTGACTTGTTTGGGGCAGTAAGCCGCGACGATGGTGATGGGGCCGATAGGAGTAGAAACTTCCACCCCTACGGCTTCGATGATCTTCAGCTGAAAGCTGGGCATCAGTCGACAGCAGATGTTTCTCTTTATTGCAATAGCCACTCCTCCTCCTCCAGAGTTGGTTCGATCTAGCCTCACGAGCCGGAAATCGGGAAGGTAGACGTTTGTTTCAGGCTTCAGGTGGGTTTCAGTTATGATGGCAATGTCGATGTTTCGTTCATTGAGAAACTCAACAAACTCGATGTTTTTGCTCTTCAAGGAGCAAGCGTTCCAATTTACGATCTTGATGGCTTCACGGTCCATACTTAGTGACAAGGGACAGGGCAGCATGAAGCTGTTCAGATCGAGTCTTGCAGGTGCGCAAGATGATGATGACCTCGGCCACGAGCGTCACAAGTTCCTCCGAGGTGAACGGAGAATCGTCAACAGGCTCACCTGAGACAACACCAGCGTATGATAAACCAGGGGCGGTGGAGGGACCTGGCATTGGCTGGGCAGCAGCAGCAGCGAGACGATGCTGGACTGTTCGATTGTTAGGAATACTCACATGCTTGGCTTGTTGGTTGTTGAGCGGAAGTGGTTCTAAGTTCGGAACATGTCGACGGGGCTGGAGAGCTGGGTACTGGACTTCCGTGTGTGCAGGAGGCGAACGATGATTACGGAGGCGACCGGGCTGGTTATTGATCGTAGCCTTCCGACGGATATTGATGAACTCCACTCGCTTGGGACATCCGCGATTGGAGGCTTGGTGGTTACCACCGCAGTTGACACACGTTGGCTCGATGTCATCATCTTGCTCACAGGACGCAGTCGAGTGAGTTCCAGCACACTTGCCGCAGATAGTCTTCATATGGCAGTTTTTGGTGCCATGGCCGTAGGAGAGGCAGTTCATACACTGCGTAACATCACGATGTTGGGATTTGTAATGTTCCCAACTGATGATGACCTGAAACAGGTCCCGGATTTTGGATCTCAGAGCCGCTAGACTGGTGGATCCCTTCGTGAAGTGCACCAGGAACAACTGGTCACGGAAGCTGGTGTTGTGGTTGGAACGCCGGTTTATTGGGAACACCGCCTCAGGTTTGAGCCCAAGCCGCTCCAGCTCGGATTTAACCACAGCCGCCTCGAACGACGGTAATCCACGCAATACCAGCTTCAGTGGCTTGCTCGATGGCAGATCGTGCGTGAAGAAATCAACGTTGTTTTCCTTTAGGAAACATCCTGTTTGATTGTACTCCTCCAGGCTGGAGCACATGATTTTGGTGCCGAAGCTGCAAAGCTTGAAGCGAGGCAGCAGCTTGTGTTTTGCCAGCTCGGCACGCAGCTTGGCAACATCCTTCTCCGGCGTGAAAAGCGGGGGAATCCGCTCTCTTGCAGCGATGGGAACGACGTCACCATCGCCATTTTCTTCGGGGAGCACCGCAAACTGGTTGGCTTGCAGTACCCGTTTTCCGGCGTCATCCTGCGACGCGCTGTGCTGGATTACCACCTTCTTTGAAGGGCCCGCTGCTGAATCATTGGTACGTTTACGCACCATTTGTTTCGTGTTGGCAAGCTGCAGTAAACTTGCCAGAACGCGCGAAGGTGGCGACGCTTCCACGGCGCAACGCGACAGCACAAACCGAATCGAAGCGAGAACTCGAGCGAAAAAGAAAACGAACTGAACAGCTCAACAGTCGAGCAAAGAGTCACCTTCTGCAAGCTTAGGTAGCCCATATTTATACCGAAGGAATATCCCATATTTTACCTCGTCTTTTACACAGCGCTGCTAGCTGTTTTGGGATTTATCCTCACAAAGCAACGATAGTAAGATTTTGTTCACATGAACGATAAATTGGTTTTCCTCAATTTAAGCGTTTCGTTACATGACTCAACTTATATGTTTTAATCATTATCATCCTTACCAACTCTATCTTCCACATTCTTCCCCTTCTCTACTCGTTTGAGTACAGATGCTATTGAATTATTTTCTTATTAGCATTTTTTTTTATTTTGCTAGTCTACATAACTAAGCAGTTTCATTCGAGCACATTTTTTCAATATTGCTGTATTGATTTATTAACTTTGTCCGGTCACGACATAAATCAAACCTTTTTTCGTTGAGAAGAAGGTGTGGTGATGTGTGTGATGTGAATAGAACCCACCATCAGTGGAAGGATTACCTATGACTGCAGATACTTCACTGGTTGTAAAGTTCTGCCTGATGGTTTGTTGCAGCAGGGTGAATCAACTTCATTGAAGACCTTTGGAAGACAAACGACAAGATGTACGTCTATCAACACGTGACAAGAGACTGGCAAATCCACGAACCCTTGTCCAGTCTACAAATCCATTGAAACCCTTAGGCTGCCCCCCCCCCCCCCAAACCCAGCATATAATAATGTTTGATTAATGAAACGTATTCAAAAAAGGGATATTTAGAGCGAACAATCTTCAACTGGAACGTACTCACCAAATCAATATATCCGGGAGCGCATTCTCGATGCTTAATTTTCTCTAGTCATTTTTAAACAATTCCTCCTCCAGCGAATCCAACCACAAACTAAATATCACTTTTCTTCTTCATGTCACTCTGTGCACAAAAGCAATGTACACCGCAAAAACCTAATAATAGATCCGCGCGGTCGAGTCACACCGTAAACAAAGGGAGCGAGAGCATACCAGGCACCAAAGCAACAGGGGAAAAACATCAGCACAAATCATTCCAAATAGAATTATCGCGTCCGGGACATAAAACTATTCAAATGCGAGCACCGACAAACTACACGGCAGCACAAAGATAGCCCGAGCTCTAAAAAAAAAAGCACGCAGCGGAGCAAAAACACACAACCGTTGTCGGACGCTTCTCAAAGCGGACTGTTTTTTCGTTGAGAAGAAGGTGTGGTTGGCAAAATATAATCATTTATTTCGTCAACCCACGTAGACTTGTACAAATACAGATACAGTTCATTCTTTTAAATATATAAAAAAATTCTTTGAAAAAAGTAAAAAGTACCATTTTGTCTGAATAGTATGAGAAATAAATAATTAAATAAAAATTAAGCAGTGTCTGCTTTCCTATTTTTCTTCTTATGAGCTATGATAGTTTCTGTGCTGAAATTTTTCTGGAGCTTCTCGACCATCTAGGCACGAAAAAACGTTTTTTGGATGTGCGATCACTATGCTGAGCTGTTCACTAACGGGCATTTCCGCAACATCATGAGTCGTGACAATGTGCAGGACAGGGCCGGACTTCGATTAGTGCGAACGACAATCCTATTCTAAGCGGTACGAAGTCTCCTAGCGAGTGGATCAAAACTCTTGGTCAGAATTCGGACAAAGTGTGGGTGTATCTTTCGGTATTTAACCCCAGCACTACGAACGATGAAATTGCGACACTCGTTCGCGACTGTTTTTTATTAGAGCCCAGTGATGCAATTAGTGAATTCCAAGGGAAGGAGTATAATTCAATGGAAATTCTGAAATGAATTTATTGAAAATTCTGAGAATCATTCCAATGTATTTCTTACTGAGGAACATTTCATCATGTTCCGGTGATAATTTTTAGAGAATTCAAATGAGAGCTCCAAGGGAGATGTGAGGAGCAGTTTAAATAATTTATGGCAGCCCTGAACACAACTTTAAAGGAATTCCTAGAAAAGTTCTATTGGAGTTTCTGGAGAATACAAAGTTAATGCTGAGGAGAACTCTAAGTTAAATTTCCTGAAAAATCTCTTCGGAATTCCAAGAACTGCATAAATTTATAATAATTTGATGAGCATTTCAGATTGCCTCCAACAATTGTTCTACAAATGGTTTTCTAGAGTATTATGAAACAAATTATAATAAATAATACATAATAATATATAATATATAAGGTGTAAGATGAGCTCTGTGGGTATTCTGAGATAATTCAAGCAAAGTATGCAGTAAATATTGAGCAAATCTTGTAAAGATTTCCAAGGGATGATTCCAACATAGAATTTATTTTCGAGATATTGGACCAAAAACAAAAGAATCAAGATTTGGAAAAATTAATAATTTTTTTTTTATTTTATGTTTAAAAAATTGTATGATCCTGGATTAAGAAAAATCTTCAGTGCTCAGATAGTTCTATTTCAAAATATTCCGAATATGGAGAAATTCTCAAGATTCTGCAACGACCAAATAGTCAGAACATTTATCTAAATGTTTAAAATCTTAAAAACATAACTGTGTAATGAAGCTCGTCATGAAGCACACTATGAGTTGCGAAACGGTGCTTTCTTCAGTATTGACGTGGATTGCAGAGAAAGCTTAAGTCACGTCCCAAGCAGTTTTGGAAGTGTGTCAATGAACAACGTCATGAAGCTGGTCTGCCGTCGTCTATGATACATAATGGTAACGTGGCCTCATCTACGCAAGATATCTGTCAGCTGTTCTCTGACAAATTTGCTAGTATCTTCACGGACGAGAGACTGAGTGACGACCATGCCCGAGGGGCTGCCAGTTACGTACCACTCTCTGGTCAAACAATGAGCAAAATTGATATAAATCCCGAAGATTCTATTTTCAAATAACAACTAAAGTGGTTGGGTCGAGACTTCATTCGTGTGATGTCTCGCCTCATGTCCAATCACTATTCGCTAAGCGCTCACTTGTTCCGTGCTGGGCTGGGGACAGTAATCTCTGTGAATGTGGACAAGGTTACCAGGAAGCAGATCACATTATTTGGTCATGTGCTGAGCACCGTGTAGTCAGATCCGAGTTGTACGATTCCCTTCGGGCTCGAGGTAGACAACCTAATGTCCCAGTTCGGGATATTTTGGCTAGACGCGATCTGAAGTTTATGCAAGTCATATATGTTTTCTTTAAGAATATTAACCATATATTGTAAGTTTGATTAACCTTGTGTTTAGTTTGTATTTTGTATGTGTGTGTGTTTTTTTTGTATATTTGTTTCTGTAATAATTGTATAATTACAGAGTTGATATAACGTCGATAGGATTAAGTATATGTTTTAGAAATAGTGAAATTTTTTAATCATAAATCATATTCCAAATCTCCTTTTCCCTCTCCCGATCCAAACAATTGTCATCCACTAACCTCGAGAAAACCGTGAGTAATCGGTCAAATCCTTTAATTTTAGATTTAAGATATTTATAATGTATAAAGAAAATGATAACTTGGCTCTGTAAAGTTTATTCGATTGAGCCTGTTTTTTTTTCCCTCTGTTCGGGACCTAACACTACTGCGACCAGTAAATTGATCTATTGTAGTATATCCCGTGTCCTTAGTTTAGTGCATGTCGTATTACTCCATCACTATTGAGAAATGATGAAGTATTCGATTTTTTTACAGTTGCCACTCTTGCATTTATCGCAAGGATCCGACTCTAATTGAAAGGTCCCGCTATTTATACCCTTCGGAGTGTTGAAACACCCTCCAAAGGCGCGCCCCTTTGTCAGTCAAAATCGGATTCCTTAGCAACAAAATTAAGGTATGACACCGATAATGACCATGCATCAGAACCCTAGTCTTAACCACTTCAAACTAGGGAACAACGAAAAGAAGATTAGGAATCACATAGATGAAAACAACTAACTCATTTTTTTGCCTTGTTTCAAGATCATCCTCGGTAGACAAAACCGAGTCTTGTCACTATCAACAAGGCATAAAAGTAACAAAGACTAAGATGTGTTCGTTGGATTACTGAAAAATCCTGTTCCCCTAGTTTGAAGTAGTCAGGAACTGGGGAACAACGGATAGAAGATTAGGAATCACATAGATGAAGACAACTAACTCATTTTTTGCCTTGTTTCAAGATCATCCTCGGTAGACAAAGCCGAGTCTTGTCACTATCAACAAGGCATAAATAGTAACAAGGACTAAGATGTGTTCCTTGGATTACTGAAAAATCCTGTTCCCCTAGTTTGAAGTAGTCAGGACTAGGAATCGGTGGTAGATCTTACATCCCGTAACGTACCACGAAAAGGTAATCTACCCACGTTACGGGGCGATTGAGCCTGTACAAATAAAGTAATTAAAAAAAAAAAAAAAAAAACTTAAGTGGTTATTTTTATACGATGGATGAGGAGATGGAAGTATAGAGTTGATAGTTCCGTTAGAGAACGGCAGTGTGAAAATGTTTATATAGAGAGTAGAAAGCGAGCCAGGACAAATTTGAGGAAGGATCATCTCTCATTACCAAAATCCCCAGTTGGAGAGGGATTGTGAGGGGTATCAGTGGGGAGGGTATCAATTGTTTTTGCTTCAGCAGTGCCCGCCACTTGGCCTCTTCCTCATCCTCAATCCGCTCGGTATATAGTCCAGTATCTCGAATTTGTAGTTGAAATACGTATTATTTTTGCAGTTGAAAACAAGCGACAGCAGCACTTTATTCCTTTCCACTGTTATTGTCGGCGTCCAGGAACGGCACATCCATCACCACAACTTCTTCTTCCAAGACCTCAACCGCTTCCACGTCCAAACGCCAAGGTGCACCTCCAGTCACTACACTAGCGTACATACTAGTTTCTTCCCCATTCCGTTGTTGGCTGACTTCTTTCGTTGGTTGTTTTACTGGCTAATTCCGATCCTTCAGCTGTAATTTTTCTCGTCGGTGGCGGTAAGCTTCGCCTTAAATTCAATTTAAATTGTACGAGGAGAAAGAAGCAGCAGATATTTTGGTGTTCACACTTCCGCTCCCATGTATGTCCATATAGAAAATCACCGTCGAAAGCTTTACGGATGCTCTGGAAAAGGCGAGGAAAGGTTGTTAAATATACAATACAGTAAAAATGCACACTGGCAGCAAGTAATGTTCAATAATTTGATCGTATATCAATTCATCATTCTGGATTATTGCCCATGGGGATAGCACTCAAAGTTATGTAGCATTCCATATAAATAAGCTACCGCAAAACAGGAGGAAGTTGATCACTTCCTTGAACCAATAAACTTGAATATTTTTCTTACGATAAATAAGTTATATCGCCGTATACAGCACCTTAATAAATGATGATTTTGAATTTTGAGGAACAGTTAAACGTTGCATATTTCATAATATTTTGCAAAATTGTTAAACTGCTTAATGAAATACTGAACAATTTATTTCATTGCAATATCATTAAAAATTAATCAATGATCAACTTTACATCAATGATCAACTTCGCTCCGTTTTACGGTACTGCATATGTTTCAGTGATTAACTGGTTCAATATCAAAAACACCACTGCGTCCTAGCAAGAAGTACGGTCGGCTTGTTTCGCGCTCCGTTAATTTGGAAGTTTTCTCGCTATTATCTGACGTAAATAATCAGTTTTTCTCGCTTAGTGATTCCTGGCATAATTCCCGATAAATTTATCAAAAAGTGAGTTTTTTTTTTTTTAAGAAAGTGTGTTTACGGCATCATCGATAATTGGTTTTGCGATTGGCAATTCGCCAATCATTTTGCGCACCATCGGTGCGTGGTCACGCATACCTGTGCACACGGATCATCGTCAACGAGTGTCAGCATCTGCCTCCACATTCAAGCCGCTCATCCATCATCGTGTGTTCAGCTGAGTGCCGAGCTTCATACAAGCACACACCAACGAAGACCGCCCGCATACGCGGATCGAAGATCATCCAAGCTGCGCATCGCTCCGCTGCTGCTGTGTAAACGCTCGGTGATAGTAGTATAGGATTATCAGATAAGTTTTTGTTTCTTGTTTCTTTCTTTCTCCCATCTGTTAAATTTTAAGTTTGTGTTTCTGTGTTAGTATTTTTTTTCTTCGTGTATTGTGTCCGAGTAATTTTGATTATCGTTGCAGTGGTAGAGCGTTTTTCGCTCCCACTAGTACGGCAAAATGGACATTTTGTCGGAAGACGAAATGGACGTTTTGTCGGAAGATGAAACCACTTTGCCACGCGATAGCAAGAAGGGTCGAAAACGTCTGTCATCCAAGAAATCAGATGATGCCATCCCTGCTTCGTCATCTCAGTCTGGTAATGGACAGGGACAGATAAGCCCCCGATCGCGAGCCTACCCAGAAGACTCGACTGGCCCATGGGTTGTTTACTTTCAGCCCAAAAAGAAACCTTTGAATGTAATGCAAATTACTAATGATCTGACGAAGCGGTTCTCGGCCGTGACCGAAATCTCGAAGGTGAGGTACAATAAACTTCGCGTTGTCGTCTCTAACCTGAAACAAGCTAACGAGATTGCTGCCTCCCAGCTCTTTACACTCGAGTATAGAGTGTACATCCCAGCTCGTAATGTGGAGATCGAAGGTGTGGTCACCGAAGCGAGTCTGACCCCCGAGATCTTGGCGAAGCAAGCGGTTGGCCGTTTCAAGAACCCCTTGCTTCCCACGGTTGAGATACTGGAAGTCCAGAAACTGAACTCAGTATCTTTCAGCGAGGGTAAAAAGAGCTTTACCCCCACAGACTCGTTTCGGGTGACCTTTTCTGGTTCAGCCCTTCCTCACTACATCGAGTTGGGAAAACTTCGGCTACCTGTGCGTTTGTTTGTTCCTCGGGTCATGAACTGCCAAAACTGCAAACAGTTGGGACACACGGCCTCTCACTGTGGCAGCAAGGCACGCTGTTCCAAATGCGGGGAGAAGCACGAGGATGGCGCCTGCACAGTCACTGCACCAAAATGCGTGTACTGTAAGGGAACTCCTCATGGTCTCTCGTCGTGCCCGGCGTATAAACAACGCGGGGAGAAACTAGAACGCTCTCTTAAGGAGCGTTCCAGGCAGTCTTTTGCAGCCATGCTAAAAACAGCCACACCATCAACCAACGACAAAAATCCCTTTGCTGTTTTGTCTGATGACGAGTCTGACTCTGACTTGGCTGAGGAGGGAGTTTCTTTCAGTTTTCCGGAAGGTTCTGCACGGAAACGAAAACGCATCCGTTCGCGGAAAGTTGCAGATAAGGAACCCCAAATCAGCTTGCCCAAATCAAGGAGTGATGGAAAAAAGGAAGTTTCAACTCCTCCTGGTTTCCGCAGAACTGACTATAACCAGAATTTTCCATCTCTCCCGGGGACATCAAAAACCCCTGATGGCCCATTTTTAAGAACAGAAGCCCCTTCTTCATCCGGGTTGTTCTCATTTGATAAAATTGTGGACGATATTCTCAAGTACCTCAATATTTCTGATCCTCTCAAAAGCATTGTTCTGGCAATGCTTCCTTCTGTGAAGACCCTCTTGAAGCAATTGACATTGAAGTGGCCCCTCATTGCAGCAATCATTTCCTTCGATGGATAATTTTCCAAACGAGGTCGGGGATTTGATCACTATTCTACAGTGGAATTGTCGAAGTCTTATTCCTAAATTAGACTCTTTTAAGTTTTTAGTTCACAATAATGATTGTGATGCATTTACTCTTTGCGAAACTTGGCTCTCTTCAGATATCGATCTTCCTTTTTATGATTTTAACATTATTCGACTGGATCGTGAGGATTCGCGTGGAGGAGGGGTACTTTTGGGGATCAAAAAGTGCCATTCTTTCTATAGAGTGAATCTTCCACAATTTCCAGGTATTGAAGTTGTCGCATGTCAGGCTATTATTAAAGGTAAGAGCCTTTGTATTGCTTCTGTTTATATTCCTCCTAGAGCCGTTGTTAATCGAAAACAACTTTCAGATATCTGTTCGGTACTTCCTGCTCCACGGTTGATTATGGGAGATTTTAATTCCCACGGTACAGGCTGGGGGGAACTGTATGATGACAACCGTTCTACTTTGATATATGACCTCTGCGACAGCTTTAATATGACAATTCTTAACAATGGAGAAGTAACACGTTTGGCTGGCCCATCCTCGAATGGAAGCAGATTAGACCTCACACTTTGCTCTAACTCATTATCGTTGGATTGCACGTGGAATGTGATCCAAGATCCCCACGGTAGTGATCACTTGCCGATCAAAGTTTCAGTTGCCAGTGGGTTCAATCCGTCGGAACCCGTTAACGTCGCGTACGATCTTACCCGTAATATCGATTGGACAAAGTTCAAAAATGTGATAGAAGATGCCCTAACGTCGGTAGAAGGGCTTCCACCGTTGGAGGAATATAACTTCCTCTCCAATCTGATCTTGGACAGCGCGCTTCAAGCTCAAACTCGGCCGGTTCCAGGAACGTCTTTCCGTAGGAAACCTCCTTCCCCTTGGTGGGACCAGCAATGCACTGAGGTTTATCGTAAAAAGTCCGACGCGTTTAAGCTTTTCCGAAAACGTGGAACACCCGTACATTTCGAAGCGTACTCGGCTCTTGAACGCGAACTCAAGAGCCTCATCAAAGCCAAGAAACGCGGATACTGGCGGCAATTCGTGGACGGATTATCGCGCGAAACGTCGATGAATACGCTTTGGAATGCGGCGCGAAGGATGCGTAACCGGTCTTCAAACAACGAGAGCGAGGAGTACTCGGATAGTTGGATTCTCAAGTTCGCGCGAAAAGTATGTCCTGATTCTGTGCCGGCACAGATGATTCCTCGCGAAACGACGAATTCGGTAGACGAGATCAGCCAGCCTTTTTCAATGCTGGAGCTCTCACTCGCGCTCCTTTCGTGTGGCAATTCGGCTCCGGGGGCTGATAGAATCAAGTTCAACTTGTTGAAGAACCTCCCAGACGTCGCTAAGAGGCGCATGTTGAACTTGTTTGGTCAGTTTCTGGAGCTAAATATTGTTCCGGATGATTGGAGGCGGGTGAGAGTTATAGCCATTAAAAAGCCTGGAAAACCCGCGTCAGATCACAACTCGTATCGTCCCATTGCGATGTTATCGTGTATTCGAAAATTGTTGGAGAAAATGATCCTTTTTCGCCTGGACAAATGGGTTGAGTTGAACCACCTACTCTCAGATACTCAATTTGGTTTCCGTAGGGGCAAGGGAACGAACGACTGTCTCGCGTTGCTTTCCACTGAAATTCAGTTGGCTTTTGCTAATAAAGAGCAAATGGCTTCTGTCTTCTTGGATATTAAGGGGGCTTTTGATTCAGTATCGGTTGAAGTCCTTTCAGACAAACTCCACGCTTGTGGCCTTTCTCCATTAATTAATAACTTTTTGTACAATTTGCTGTCAGAGAAACATATGAGCTTTTCTCATGGAAACTCTACAGCTTCACGATTTAGCTACATGGGTCTCCCCCAGGGCTCATGTTTAAGCCCCCTTCTGTATAATTTCTACGTCAGAGAAATTGACAATTGTCTAAGGGACAACTGCACGTTGAGACAACTTGCAGATGACGGAGTAGTGTCTATGACAGGACCCAGAGAGGCCGACCTGCAAGGACCCTTACAGGATACCTTAGACAATTTGTCTACTTGGGCTATCCAGCTAGGTATCGAATTCTCCACGGAGAAAACTGAGTTGGTCGTTTTTTCTAGGAAGCATAGCCCAGCACAACCAAAGCTTCAACTTTTGGGTAAACCGATCACTCATTCTATGTCTTTCAAATATCTTGGGGTCTGGTTCGATTCAAAATGCACCTGGAGATCCCACATTGAGTATCTGAAGCGGAAATGCCAACAAAGGATCAATTTTCTCCGAACAATTACCGGAACGTGGTGGGGAGCTCATCCGCAAGATCTTCTAACGTTGTACCGGACAACGATTTTATCGGTTTTAGAGTACGGTAGTTTTTGCTTCCAGTCGGCGGCTAAAACGCACATCATCAAACTGGAACGGATCCAGTATCGCTGTCTTCGTATTGCATTAGGATGCATGCACTCGACTCATACGATGAGTCTCGAAGTGTTAGCGGGCATGTTGCCACTCTCTGATCGGTTTTCGGAATTATCCCTCAGGCTCCTCACCCGTTGTGAAATTATGAACCCACTGGTGATTGCAAACTTTGAGAAGCTTCTTGAGCTAAACCCGCAAACTCGTTTTATGTCATTGTACTACGTGTACATAACACAGGATGTCAGCCCTTCGCAGCATAATCCCTATCGTGTTTGCTTCTCCGACTTCGACAATTCTGTTCATTTTGATTTATCGATGACGCAAGAGATGCGCGGAATCCCAGAGCATCATCGTTCCATGATTGCTCCGTCAATTTTCGCTGCAAAGTTTGGCCAAGTTGATTCCGCAAGATCGTTCTTCACAGATGGATCACTAATAGAGGCGTCCGCTGGTTTTGGTATTTATAACAAATTTCATAGCGCCTCTCAAATGCTTCATGCTCCTTGTTCCGTATATGTTGCTGAACTGGCGGCAATACATTATACGCTAGAAACGATCGCCTCACTTGCACCAGATCATTATTTTATTTTTACGGATAGTCTCAGTTCTGTCGAGGCTATTCGCTCCATGCACTCCTCGTATTTTCTCATGAAAATACGAGAGCTTCTAAGTGCTTTATCTTTAAGATCTTTTGTCATCACCTTTGCATGGGTCCCATCTCATTGCTCGATTCCGGGCAATGAGAAGGCGGACTCGCTTGCAAAGGTGGGCGCTATGGAAGGCGATATTTACGATCGACAAATCGCCTACGACGAATTTTTCTTCATTTATCGTCAACAGTCACTCGCCAGCTGGCAAAATAAATGGAGTGAAGGGAGTTTGGGACGATGGTTATATTCAATCATCCCTAAGGTGTCGAAGTGTCCTTGGTTCAAGGGGTTGGATGTGGGTCGAGACTTCATTCGTATGATGTCTCGCCTCATGTCCAATCACTACTCGTTAAACGCTCACTTGTTCCGTGTTGAGCTGGGGGACAGTAATCTCTGTGAATGTGGACAAGGTTACCAGGACGCAGATCACATTATTTGGTCATGTGCTGAGCACCGTGGAGTCAGATCCGAGTTGTACGATTCCCTTCGGGCTCGAGGTAGACAACCTAATGTTCCAGTTCGGGATATTTTGGCTAGACGCGATCTGGAGTTTATGCAACTCATATATGTTTTCTTGAAGAATATTAACCATAGATTGTAAGTTTGATTAACCTTGTGTTTAGTTTGTGTTTTGTATGTGTGTGTGTATTTTTTTTTTGTAGATTTGTTTCTGTAATAATTGTATAATTACAGAGTTGATATAACGTCGATAGGATTAAGTATATGTTTTAGAAATAGTGAAATTTTAGAATCAAATTCCAAATCTCCTTTTCCCTCTCCCGATCCAAACAATTGTCATCCAATAACCTCGAGAAGACCGCGAGTAATCGGTTCCAATCCTTTAATTTTAGATTTAAGACATTCATAATGTATAAAGAAAATGATAACTTGGCTCTGTAAAGATTATTCGATTGAGCCTGTACAAATAAAGTAATTAACAAAAAAAAAAAAAAAACTGGTTCAATATAATTAAATATAAAGTAATTAGAGATTTAGCCTAGAGAATCGGTCATTTTCGGAACATTTTAATGAAAAATATTATCCTTGAATTGTTGGAAGACTTTCAAGTGAATTGAAAAGCAGCATAGGGTTTATTTAAATCCCAGTTGAATAATTCTGCATGAAATTAGGTGCATTATTGAGCGGAATTAAAAACATCAAATCATCGCGCTGAATTTTTCAAGGCAAAGTTTGAAATTATTGTACTGGTTTATAAAAATCTTATATTTTTTAATAAAAATACTATATAGTATATATTACATATATGTAATATTGGATGTCCCTCACTGAAAAGAATTAGACAAATAAGCAGGATGTTGATATACTCACACAAAAAATTGCCCATTAATGATCAAAACACTGATGAATATAACCACAACATTTCACAGGGATTGGTTCACAAGGTTGTTGTATTTGACTCACTGAATGTTTATTAAAATACAGTAATTTAAGCTTTTCAAGTTCTTCTACATCAATCGAAACGATGGATTTTCTGTGTTTATCCAGATTTTTATCTACATCCTAAATTATCCAATATTAGAGTAAAAATTGGAAAATTTCAATCGACCAGGAAAAAGTAATCTAATACTAAATAAATTGAAAATTGTCAAATTTTTGGTGCATTAAAAAAACATAATTGAGTGAATTAGTAATCGTCAAATTTTATATAATGTTCAATAATGTGTACGCTGAGCATGGTTATTTTTTGGTGTAAATATATTTACTTCATGAAGAGAAACGACTAGTTGAGTGAAAAATGTCCTATTTTTACAAAATATGTAGAATCTCAGAAGTTTATTTATCATTAAAATTGTGTGAAAATCGTAGAACTATGGAACACTAGTTTGTCGTTGTAAAGCCCTGATTTTTTGAAAACTGATTGGTAAACGATGACGGTATGATTTTAGCTGGTTCTATTGTTCTGACACGCACTGTATAACCGTTTTTCGAGTGAGTGCAAACCTCCATCCGGAAACTTCTCGCGACCCACCTCCCTCCTCCCTCTCTACATATAGTTCACTGGACGCTGCGTGTATTGTGTTTCACCAGTCAGAAGGCTTTTCCGCTTTGTAGCAATTTTATTATAGTTAACTTTTCTACGGTAATCAAGAAAACCACTTACAAGGGCATTAAACTGATTTAAAAATTATGGACATTTCTGTTTACCTTTCTGTATGTAGTGGCACTTGCATGATGAAGCGACTCGAGTGGATAGCTATTCTCTTCGTCACAGTGATGATGGTAGGTTTTTAGCAAAATATTTCATTGTTGTGGACTGATTATTTAGTATTTTATAACAGTGTTACTCCAGTAAAATGAGCAGTTTACAAATGCCAGGATCCCGTAAATGGCATGGGAATAATTATAGATATGGGAATAATATGTTTAACCCATCAATTCTGGGACAAACCATGTGCAATTGGTATAAAGTACCGTCAGCCATCAATCCGATTCAACAGTATGGAGGTGCTAGAAGAGGATTCAATTACGGTGGCTCTGGAACACACAATACACGCTGGTGGGAAATGTACAACAGAGGATCTAATAGCATAGACTTTTATGACTATGAGTATCCTCAAATTGAGCCAGTGCTTGATGTGAGGCCGGATTATTACGATGTTCAACGACAACGGCAACGAAGGCACTGGAATTCTAGAAATACGTTTTTTTCATTCTACGGCCATCTCAATCCCAGTAGTGGCTCTGGTTGTGCGCAATGCTGTTGCACCGATACGGCATCAAGAAATGATCGTTCGCTATTGGACTTATTCTTGGGCTTCTATACGTAAAAACAATACAATGAGATTTAGCAGTCGTTTCTTTAAGAATTTTATTTATTGAGAAATTGTTATTAAAAATCGTTTAGTATTTCTATACATATTTCTATTTTTTTTTACGTTTTTTCGACGTCACTATTCATATTTCTAAATGTTTTATCTCAAGAAGGTTCTAGACACAGCTTTAATTGTTTAGCGTAGGTCTACGTTTTTTTCTTTACTATACCGAAAGTCACATTACGAAATCAATAATGAGATATGTAACGAAAATGGGGAAGTTTTTAATCGCATATTTCTCAAAACATTAATGGGAAATATGTCATTCAATATGCCATTCGATGGAGAATTCTTCTAGCATTTTTTTGTGTATAGTACAAATTGTGATAATAGTTAAACAATTAAGACATTTAACGAACTAAATAGGAATATTTCGCGAACTAATCAGAAGAGCGAACGGATAGGAAAAATCTATAAAGCTCTCGCAAGGACATCACTTTCCAGGTCACGCGTAAATTTGCCTTCACAACGTATTCTGGCAAGACGGTCGATCTGATCGCAGCTCATTGATTACGCCAGAATAGAAGAACAGGACGAGTAGACCAACATTACAGTAAGTAATTTCGACAGGACAAGAGTTCGGATGTGCAGTGACTGCGGGAAATTAAAAGTTTTTCCACTGAAGTGTGATTCTCTGGTGAAGCTGGTGATTCCCGCGTGTAGCCCGTCGGTGAATTCTGCTAGGATCGAGCTCTCTATCTATCGACGACCGAAGACGACCACCGGAGTCCCCACGTGGTTACTATTCATATCCAGTAGGTGAGTTGTTGGAAATTGCGAGTCCTGCGCTGGTGTCTAGTGACTAGCCGCGGGTCCGCCCCCGCTTACCAGTGCCCAAAATACAAGGTGCTACTGCCCATCTACGAGCGCGTGGAAAGTCGGTCATTCAGATCCTACTCCGTCGGAGAGAACTCGAAAAACCAAAATATAATTTTGAATAAGTCTATTTTCTGTTTGTGCCTTTTTTTCTTGAGACACCGTCTTGGTGTTCTTGTATTGTTCCACCTATTATTTTTTTGTTGATTGGGTGTATGCAGTGCTGTAAATTATCGAAATAAATTGAACATTTTTGGTGAAAATGAGAAAAGCAGCTATCCGTTATCAAAGGGACCTCCTTCGAATGGGTGATTTCAGTTTGGTTATTCATTTGACGAAGGCACGGTTCATTCTCATTTGAGAAACGCGTGATATCATTCAATTGTGTGTAACCCACACACAAACGGAGCTCTGGTCGACATTCCGGTGAAAAAGCTAAGCCAACGCGACACCAACCTTACTTCTACCAAACCCGAACCCGATTTGACCCGAAATTGACCCGATATAAACCAAAAATTGACCCGACATCAATCCGACGTTGCCTTACATTGATCCGACATTGGGTTGACATATCTGTTCGGGACAATTTTTCTGGGTTTCTTCCATACTAAACTGTCGTATAGTTCATTTTACACGCACGGGTATTGATCAGGGGAACCCTATCCCTGTCAACCACACATAGATGCACCATAGCTTACACGATTTTGACATTTTTGGACAACCTAACACTTTTGGTCATACTGACAGCGGTAAAACTGACGGAGCTACGACAGAACAAACCAGTTTACTCTTTTACACTTGCATCGCAGTGCTGAATGCTAGAAAGAGTAGTCAGTTGCAGTCCTTCTCACCCACTATATTCATTGATGTGAGCTCCGCCTAAATTCGAGATTGTTGCCCCCGTGGTATTGATAGTCCACAAGTTAGGATAACAATAATAAACTAAAATTTTTGGCTGAAGTGATAGTGAGAATAACAAACTTCGCACTTGAAAATGCGCATGTGATCAGTTGGGCAGCTAGACTGCGCGAGCATGAGTTCATTCTAATGAACATCGAAATTATACGTATTTTTTTTTAAATAATATTCATAAAAAATAAAATAATTAAAAAACCTTCCTGAGACAATTTAAATTTTTATTTGAAAACAATAATATTTACCATAAATAAAATAAAGAAGCGAAAAATACATTCTCTCGAATAAACCGTATCTATGCATTGTAAGTATATTGTGATTTTATACTATTGAACGCATGAACCATTTTTATATTCAGTTTGCATTCTCTCCCTTTATACCGACCTTTGCGTCGGTACGGAGAGTTGCGATTCAGCATAACTTTTATACTATTTAGATTTCAATATTTTTTGAGTGTACGAAAAAAATACCCTGAAAAATAAACGAGAATATGGGTGTATATCGAGGGGTGTGACACATCTAAATCTCGATTTTAAAGGGTATATCTCGGTGTATATCTTCACTGTAACACTAGAAAACTTTTGAAATAGCGTACAGAAGTACTTGAGGCTTAGATCCCTGGAATTATTTAAAAAAAAATCAAGATCTCTCACTTGAAAAATGTATATAATCCTGGTCATTGCTGTTTTTTGACGTAGAACTACGTCTTTGTCGACTATACTGGGGTAAAAAACAAAAAATATGTGTGGTGAAATAGTGTTAGGTTTTGAACGCTTGTAATTTTGTCATTTATAGATGAAATTAAAATCCAAATACGCCAATCGATAGGATATTACTTAAAAAATCTGTTGAAATAAATACTTTTTCAATTTTTAATCAAAAAACTTTTGGAAAATGCGCAAATGATAATTTTATCACTGTTTTCATGAACTAAACGTTTTCCCCAAACCCAGTCATCATAAACGAATACCACTTGGTTGCACATCATTTTGCTTGAACCTGAAAAGATATAAAACACCGCTGCTTTCCTGACTTTGCTCATGGAAAGGTTCAGAGACACCTGTCTGAGATCAAATCATCAGATCATACGTGATCTAGCACGATAGAATAAGTTATACTCGTAGTTAGGTAGGTTATCACTTTTTTCAATTCAAATAAAACACATCCCCAAAGGGGTATTCTGTAAACTAGTTGAAAAACGAAAATATTAAATTAGAATATCAAATTAAACAAAGATGAAGAGACACGTAGGCTAATCAATTAAAATGATAAATCAATGTAACCATAATCAACAGAAAAAAAATAATTTTACTACTACTGACTCTGCTCATTACCGCTTCGGACGGCGTGGCACTAGGTCCTGCAGCAAGCAGGACCAAGTAAGCTGCCAAAGGTGGATCACGGCGTGACCATGACCACTACAATGAGGAATGAGACTTGGAAAATTATGTATGTAAAACCCCCTCCCCCCCTTAACAACAACCTCTCCACCCCCTTAACAACAGCCTCTCCACCCCCCTTAACAAAAACCCGAAAAAGACATGGATTTTGACGATCACTTTTTTCCGTGAAATAAATTTTAAGCAAACCACAATTAGGGCCTGTTCATTAACTATGTAGACAGTTTTTTGGGATTCTTGACCCCCTCCCCCTGCGTAGACAATTGTCCATACATTTTTTTTAACTTGTTTGGGCTGTGGATAATTGACAACCCCCCCCCCCTTAAATTATGTCTACGTAGTTTATGAAAAGCCCCTTATAAGTAAAAACAATTTCTTACACGCAGAACCAACATTTAAAAAAAATGCTTAAGAGGAGACATACATTCGATGAATCACCAACAACTGACTGTAAAACATATCTGGTACCTCTTTACATGCAATTAGATTAACATCCAAAGTCCATCCTTTTTTACATATTCTACACAAAAGAAGCTTTCTGCCCTGCCCCATTCATAAAAAAAAACGGTGGGAAATCCTGTCAGGTGCGGTTGCACATAGTTTTGCTTTAACCTGAAAAGATATAAAACAGCGCTGCTGTCGTGTTTCTGCTCATTACCGCTTCGGACGGCGTGGCACTTGGTCCTGCAACAAGCAGGACCAAGTCAGCGGATAAGGGTGGATCACGGTGTGATCACCTGTCAAATAATGAGGAGTGTGACTTGGATATGCAAAATATTCTTCTCCCCCTCCCCGCGTTTATAACGTCAACTAAAACAAGACATGGATTTGATGATCACTTTTTTTTTCCGGGAAATAAATTATAAGCAAACTACAATTATAAGTAAAAACAAAAGCCAAAATTTTCAAAACAATTGCTTAAGAGGAGACATACATTTGATGATATTGGCCCTTAGTACCGTAGTCACTTCACGGTGAAGTGACAACTTGTCACTCACAGTGAAGTGATTCCCATTTGATTTACACGGCAATCACTTCACCGTGAGGGACAAGTGATCACTTCACTTCGTTTTCACCGTGAAGTGACACTCGTGATTATGTTGGTAAATTACCAACAACTGACTGTAAAACATATCTGGTACCTCTATATATGCAATTAGATTAACATCCAAAGTCCATCCTTTTTCTATACTCTGCACAAAAAAAAACGTTCTGTCCCGCCCCATTCATAATAATAAGTATAATAGTAAAAAATGCATGACAAACATCAATTTTGCGTGGTTCTACGTCATACTGCGGTCGTGTCTAGGACACAACCCTTTAATTTTTTTTTAGATCTCAGATTTAATTTTTGGTATCTTGAACTAAGGGAATGTTAAGAGTTGCAAGCTTGAAAATATATAGGAGAAGTGTATCAGTGTTTGCCATAGGTTCCTATTTTGACCACACTTCAGAAAACCGATTAAATTACAATATATCGGACATTATCAGATACAGTTATTCGATTAATAAATGCATAAAGCAAATCGACTACCCAAAAGTGCGGAATACCTTATGAAAGTTCGCTTTTACATTGTATCGTCTTGGTGTCTTCTGCGCACTTTTTCGTTATGCGCCAAGAAACAAGTGCGCCGAAAACACCAATACAATTTAACGTAAAAACCACTTTTATTAGCAACCCCGCACCTAAAATGTGCGCTAGGCACGAGTGCACCGATGAATTTGAATTCACTCACTCGATAAAAAGTGAAATAAGCTGCTGGCTGTGTTTACAAGTTAAACCAATAATGCATCAATTTACTAGGTATATTATAGCAACTGGTAAACCTTACCTCCACCGCGAAGTTAGCCCTCGTATGTGACATCTCTCCTTTTTACCATTTTCAAACACAGGAGCTTCTTATTAATCACAAAAAAATCTGCAGCTCTTAAAATAAAACATGACAACCCACAAAAATAAACACACATTTCTTAATTTCTTATCCCACCAATTAGCCACTGAAATGCACAAATCTTCAAGACACATTTTGTACTTTTTTTCGTACGAATTATCACTAGAACCTACCGTTACTTTGCTGTATTTGACGCCTCTCGGAGGTTTCACTTACCACTACACCAACGGCGACGGAGCAGCATCAGTACCCAAATAAGGTACAGAGAAAAGCTCAGCAGAACGTCAAATGTGGTTGGATTAGTAACCCCAACACAAATAGTGATGTACCTATTTTCACGGGCAGCATACGAAGCATTGCATACGCGATTCTGATTTTGCTTGTATGTCACAGTGATGCCTCTTGCCCATTTAACCCGATTCCTCTCCTTCGGTAATCCATTCCTTGGCAGTAACCATCACTGGAATTGCTAGTACTTCGAACGAGAGACGATGCTGCGCACCAAACTCTCAATCACGTGCCACTTGTGCCACGTGTTCAGGTTGGGTTATGAAAAAATCGCAGCAATCACTGAAAATACAGAAAAAAAATCGCAGCAAGCATTGAAAACATATGCAGAATTTTTGTCATTCATCCAAAATTATTCAGTGAAGCAGACGCTGGTGGAAAATGGTGGAACGTTTCTGATGTGGATCAAGAAATCAAGAATCACTCAAGAGAAGAAGAAGAAGAAGAAGAATAAGAAGAAGAAGAAGAAGATAAAGAAGAAGAAGAAGAAGAAGAAGAAGAAGAAGAAGAAGAAGAAGAAGAAGAAGAAGAAGAAGCATAATAAGAAGAAGCGGAATAAGAAGAAGAAGCAGATGTTGCAGAAAATTCAAAATATCGAACGGAAAAACCCAATAATGGTAAGACTTTCTCCAACTGGTGACCGGATGGTTTTGCTGAACGTATTGGTAAATCAAAGTTGACTATAGAAATACGTTGAAAGTGATGATGATTTCCAAATGTTGCATCTTAAAATGAGTTTATTTTGCAACTGGAGCCTTTTTTTAAATATTTTTACTGCTACGATGATAGAAAAGTTTCATTCAACTAAAAATCTGAAAATAAATTAAATTTTTATATTATGACAATAACCTAATTCTTCTTTCTAATTTCAGTTTTTCAGAGTGATCAGGGATCGCTCACATGTGGACATGAACGAGTTCCGTAAGCGTGGTTTGCTCCGGTTGCCGAATAGAAAATTTCTGCCATGTCGGTAAGTGTTTGCTTCTGTTTAATATTGTTTCTGGCTTGTCCGGGTTGGTCACCACTCCTAGATGGATGTACCATGTACGACGAGGATCAGCTTTTTCTGATTCCTTCGCTAATGCCTTGTAAAACATACCCCTCTGTCAGCCGCACGATGTTCTGCTTGAGTGCTGGATGCTTTCCATTCTACTCTCGACGCGGCACTGTAGTCGATTGACCGCCATCGGGTACTCACATTTATCGAATCTAGAACCGCTCGCCGACTCTTTTAGTAGTTTTTTTTTTCCAGTATCAGTTTTGATTTATAAGGCTTCTAGACATACCAACATCATTATGTCTAGCACTTACTTACCGGTTACTTGGTAAGGCTTATCGTGAGCCCAATTCTCAATGTTTCCAGCTGGATAGGCACAAATGCCTCTTCCACTGCTCTATGAGACATTTCGGATTTTCCGATAGACATTCATATCATATCAAATCACTAGTATTGCAAACCTAGGTAACGATACCAACAACATGAACCGAAATAGCCACCTCTACAAGACAGGGTCGATTAGAAAATACTAATATCGAAAACTGACACATTTACCCATCTTGTGTTAGCGGCGGATCTAATCCTATTGAATCAAATGATGACCCAATAGTAAAAACAATTGGTACTAATTGGCGCCAGCATCAGTGGTTTAAAAATGCTTCGCGCTAATGGCAAAGTTCCCCTGCCGAAGAGCATTCCACATTGATGTCTTGGTTAGCTTTAGTTACACAATACTATTTGAACTATTCATTTGTCAAGAGGATCTTGAAGCCTTATACACTTAATTCAAAACAGACTAAATCAAACAACACCACTAATTTTCTGTAATGTTTTTTTTTAACATGAAATGTATTCCTTGAATTACGCAATTGCAATTCTAAGTATTTTAAGACAAAGTTGAGACTACATTTCCTGTTTCTTCTTCCTACCCTGCTTTAGCTTTTCCCTTTTAAATAAAGTTTCACTCAAACTACCAACATTCCCTGTGTTTCAAGAGCACATATGTGATAAGTCCCGTTAAAAGTACTTAACAAAGAATCCAGTATCCTTATACTCCCGCCACATAGGGGAAATGGCTCTAATGTTGGCCTATGGATCTAAGATTGGGATGGTACTAATGGATATTTTTGGTCACCATTGAAAATTTAGTTGATTGCTGAATTTATGTATGGGTCCAAATTAAGGGCATTTAGGCCGACATTACATCCATTTCCCCTATCCTTCCAATTACATATGTGCTCCTGTTCTAGCTCCTAACTGATTAAAAACCTTTTAACGGTGGTATCATATTTCCCTGAGTTTCACTTCCCGAAACGGGCTATTTACCTGAATATATAAAATCATATGCATTCAAAACGGAAATATTTCATCCTTTTTAATTTTTTTTGCTAATGGTAATATTGTCTTCTTTATTCAAATATTGAAAGAAACAACAATAAGCAAACATAAACAAACGATAACAATATTAATAATACAACAACGTAATGAAAACCCAAAGAAGGAAATACTCCCATTTCAAAAACGAAAGTATTGCGGAAAACGTTATACTGATAAATGGCCCATTTTGAAATCAAAATCCGGGAAATATCATCCTTCTAACTAACTAGCTTTCTGATTTTTTCTGGCTAACAATTCAACTGAAACTTGTAAACTCTATCTTATCTAACTATATTCCATATCTCAACACTTAACACTTCCGGATGGCGACGTTCGAGCTCACAGTAGTGGATCTTTGATTCATAAGCAAACTAAGATCTAAGATCTTCGATAAAAGCATTCTGACACATCGATTGGTTTGCTCGGAAGGCACTACCAATAGGGTGGAATTGCTATGGTAGCGACTGGATGTCGATGCCCGGGGGGGGGGGGGGGGGGGGTAAATCGTGAAAATCGACCGACGCACAGTGGCCGGAGCCTGGACAAAACCTCTGAAAATAATATTTTCGTTTTTGTTATTTTATATTTTTTTAACACATTGAATAACGTTTTCTCAAAAATCAATACCCGATTAAAACCGAGAAATGGTGTATGAGTTTTAATAAAACATAACTGATTATTTATTATGTTTTTAGTTTTGTTTGTGATGTCCTCGACAATGATCCTTAATAAACAGAAAAAAAAATATTTAGAATTAAATAGCTTAACAAATAATCAATCAATGGGTTCGTAGGTGTCAGAAAGATAAGTTCACAGTTTAGGGGGATTAGTTCTAATTTTTTATGACTTCCGTTCCGACTATAAAAATGGGATCAGCATTCCAAAACTTACTGAATATGTAATTTTCAGCCAGGTTCTGAAACTTTTTTTTACGACTTTTATATGGAGGCCCGCCTTAATACCTGTGTGATCAGAAGTGATATTAAGGTAAGAGTCCACGCGAAAAATGCGTGCAAATTGAATGTGATGGTTCTTAGTTAGTCCAACCGATCAGAGTTTTTAACGAGAATATTGATAAATTACTATTAATATGACTCAATGGAATGTGAATTTTAACATTCCGTGGTATTAGAATCATGGAGTGGCAGTGAAGATGAGGTATGTAGTCAACTACTTCTGCATTACCGGTGGATTAAAGTATGGTAACTTCCATAACATAGCTTCCGCTTGACGATAGCCCTTATTGTTTTGATTGAGCGGATCTGACGACATTTGGGTGGGTTGATGTGACCTGATTGAAGTCCATTTTGACAAACGTCTCATTGTATATCATCTCTCAAACCTGGTTAAAACAAGCGTGTACAGATTTAAAATTTGTTTTTTGGCCATCTGATTCAGATTTAGCGACCTGTCTTCGCAAACGAATTCATCGACCGTAGCTGCACTGAAAACGAAAACTGGAAGGATTCCGTTAATATTTTCCGTAAGGAAAAGAATGACGGAAACAAGTAACGCTAGTATATCACTTTTTTGTAGTGTGTTACTGGTTTAAGATCTACCTCCATATTTTAGTCCTGTCAACTAGGTTTTTTCAGTAATCAAAAGGACGAATTTTAGTCCTTGCTGCTATTTATGCCTTGTTTATAGTGACAAAACTCGGAGAAGTAGTAATAATACCTGTTGAATTGTTAAGTTAATTTAAGTCAAGTTTAAAATTTAAAGGGAAATTTCTTGAAAGAAGGGATACTTTTGGATAAGCTTTACTGGGTAAATTGCTCAGCGCCTACCTAAAGGGTGTCCACGATGAAATTGCCACACTATGAAATTGCTCTAACTTTTTAACCGTTGGGTAGAATTTAATGAAAATTTGGGTGGATTTAGTTCATAGTGCATTATTTACATCCTGCAAGTTTTAAAGTCCTGTGATCAAAACTCGTGCGTGATAAAATCTTGCGCATTCATCACGAGAACAAGGATCTCTCGCATCGTTCCATCGCTAAAACGTTGGGAATCGTGAATTCCACGGTGTCGCGAGTGATTAAGCGGTTCGAGGAACGGTTGACCACCGATCGGAAGCCCAGAAGTGAAGGAAAAAGTATTTCGTACAACACCAAAAATCACAACCGCGTAGTTGGGGCCTTCAACCGAAATCCGAACGCCTCCGTTAGGGATGTGGCTAAGAAGCTGCACCTAAGCCGAAGTTTTGTCCAGAAGGCCAAAACTAAGGCTGGGCTTCGAACGTTCAAGGTACAAAAGGCCCCTAATCGCGACGAGAAGCAGAACAAGTCCGCCAAAACCCGTGCCAGGAAGTTGTACCTCAACATGCTGACGAAAGTTGAATGCTGCATCATGGACGACGAAACATATGTGAAGGCCGACTTCAAACAGATCCCCGGCAACCTGTTTTTCACGGCCAAGGATAAGTTCAGCGTTCCGGAGCATGTCCGCACTCAGAAGATGTCCAAATTTGCGAAGAAATTCCTGGTTTGGCAAGCCATCTGCACGTGCGGGAAGCGGAGTGCACCTTTCGTGACCCAGGACACGATGAACGAACAGGTGTACATAAAAGAGTGCCTCCAGAAGCGGCTGCTTCCTCTCCTGAAGGCCCACAACGTCCCAACAATCTTCTGGCCGGATTTGGCCTCATGCCACTACTCCAAGGACGTGCTGAAGTGGTATGCGGACAATAAGGTCAATTTCGTGCCGAAAATGTTCAACCCTCCCAACACTCCGGAGCTCCGCCCCATCGAGAAGTACTGGGCGATTATGAAGCAGCACCTTCTTAAACGACCTAAGGTAGTGAAGACAGTCGAGGAACTGAAGAAAGTATGGGTTTACATGCAAAAAACGGTTGATTCACAGGTTGTGCAGAATCTTATGGCCGGGGTTAAGGCCAAGGTGCGGGCATTTGCGTATGGACTGTAAATAAAATACGAGTAAAATGGTAAAATGAAGTTTAATAGTTATTTCTCAATCCCTGAAAATTTGATGGCAATCGGATGAAAACTCGAATTTTGCGAATCAATTTTGTGTGTGGCAATTTCATCGTGGACACCCTTTACTATAGTTCAAGGTAAAAGTTGTTTTGCTGATATTTCTTAATGAAATCGGTGCAAGTTTCGTACCAAATGGACCTAATCGCATTTTATAAAATGCTATGTATGCGTCTAATCTTATGCTTCATAGTGAAGCGTTGGAGACGGTTGGTTTAGGTCCGGCATCGTTGGCTCATGCCGTGACAGAATAGCGTCATGAGCATGCGATGAGGATTACTGAGCTTCCCCTCTCTGATAAACCATTGCATAAGAGAACCAAAGTTCTAGCCTGAAGTGATAGTATCACACTTGTTACTCCTTTATTTGAACGCCACGTTGTAGTACGCTTACGTATAGGCACTGACGTTGGGTGCGATACTGGCGGGTTTTGCCGCAAATCACTCTTATTTTATTTATTTTTACGCAGATAGATTTATTTGGGTTTGCAAGAGAATTGTACTATTGAAATATTTCAGAAAGTTCCCAACGGTGCTTCTTCTATTTGCGTGACAAGCTTTCAATGTTATTTTCATTGAAGCATTACTCAGGGAACAATGTTAAACGCCATTTTTGAACATGGTATTGTAACTAATCGTATATATGCTTCATTTTGGTTTGGGAAAAGTGTTTGAACTATGGCTCGGGATTTCCACTGTGGCGTGCTTCTATTGTGACAAATCCATACGTAATTTTGTGGGACGACATAGTGGAAACGTGTGAGTGTAGTTGGAGCATATACTTTATATAATTTAAAAATCAGCTAGGAAACTAATTTCAAAGTGAAGCATTTTAGTCACTTGAAGGTGTCACCTGGGTCGATTTAAGATATAATAAATATAGATCAAAGTCAAAATTACTTGAAACACGTTAAATTTTAGATTTCATAGCAGTTTAGGTACTTTTTTTTCCTTTGGTTTGTTTTTTCTGTCGATCTTGTTTTCCGTGCTTAGCACCAATGCTACCGACGTGCCAGGAAGGCAGCTCCCACACCTGGACCCTACCTATCGACCCATCAAACTCATGAACCGGGGACCAACGGCTTTACTTCCCATCCGAAGGAAGGCGTGATCAGAGATGTTATGCCTCAGAACATCCCGGTGGCGCCGACTGGGATTGAACCCAGGCCTGCTGGGGTGAGAGGTAATCACGCTTACCACTACACCACCGGCGCCGTTGAGTTTAGGTACTTAATAAAGCGTGAGTTATGATTGATTAGGTAAATTAGAGATTTCAATTATCTATTAAATTAGACTAATGAGATATCATAATCATCAAACGAACTTAAATAAGAAAATTTAGGCATTAACATTAAGTAGATTAACAAAAGAGTTAGGATGCGGGGGTCCGCTTAGGGAGGCAACTAGCCTTTTCATGTATTGTCTATTTATTTTGACGGTTGCTTTAAAATACCAATTTGGTATATATGTGAAAGGATGAATCAGTGGGAGATGGATTTTCGGTTTCTTTACATTTTGCAACACAAATCTAGTACTATGTGTCATTTCCTCAAACCCCCCCAATAACCGACCTCTTCAATCCCTTCCTTTTCCCATGGCGTTCTAGTGGTTCGCATAGACTATTCAGCCATTACCCTTCCTTTATCCTCGGCTTTGGATTGACTTGCGCTCCCATTGCTCCACCAAACGCTGCAAAATGATATGTAAATGAAATTTATTTATTTATTCGGCAATTAATCAAATCGTAGACTACATATTAACATTAGGACTTTTATTCTATGACTTCGCAGGGTACTGAAATATATTTTGAATTAGGTTGAGGGCATATTTAGGTCAATCATTTCACAATGATGATTATAAACAGTCATCATCTGATTTACCGGTCCAAATTTAGCGTAATTGGTCCGATGGCGATCTACTGCGAACAAGTGTCGATTGTCGGGAAGGTGCATACAAATTTAATCTTGACAATAGATCAGCTGAGTCAATGCGTTGCGAAATGATATTGTTTAATAAAGAAATCTTTGCGTAATCCCGACGTTCTTTCAATGTTTGAATGCTGATCAACAAGCATATGACGGGAGAGGAAAAGCCGTCCAACCTAACTTACGTAGTGCATATAATAAAAATTGCTTTTGGATTGACTCTATTCGTTCTTCATGCTTTTTCATATAAGGTGACCAAACAACGCTACAATATTCTAATATTGACCTCACATAAGCAACGTAAAGTGATTTTATTGTATAAGGATCTTTAAAGTGGAGACCAAAACGTTTTATAAAATTAAGCATATTGCGTGCTCTATATGGCTCGGACACTGGTTATATTTAATAAACGATACTTGGAAAGGAGTCTGGCGATTCTATCTGTATTATTCGTATATTTACAGAAGCTGGAAGCTCATATAGTGAAAACAAATTCGATTAACCGAATTTAATTGTATAAATTAATGCTGCCAAATGTCATATTTTTTAATTGCTGAATGATAAGTAAAGAAATATTGGTGATTTTAAGTAAAAGGTTGTCATTTTGACAGAAGTTGGAATTGCTGAAAAAATCAGTAGCATTATTTTGCTGGAAAGTTTACTGTGAACACACCAAATTTAAGTTTTCATTATCAGTAAAACGAATTGCTGGATCATGATCAGCAATCCAATGCACAGTGGGGATTTTTGCAACAAAAAGGCTTGAAATTGTCTGCCGCTGAAGCTACACATTGTAACATATGACGTTCTTTGGGGAAAATGCCATGAAATTTATTCTACATATTTTGAATCGGCGCACGCTGTGATCAGTGCATGTTTGGAGCCAATTTTGCCCCAAAATCTCATATTTTCTGTAGTTTTTTTTTTCCCATTATGATACTTCATTGATTCAAATTTTTAGTTCCTTTTATCAGCAGTAGCCAATATGTCTTCTAGTAGTCAGCTTGTGCCTTTTAAAAACTATTAAAAACATATATAGGAGAGCATGGGGTCAAATAAATCAGATTTTTTAATAAAATATAAAAGTTTTCCGAATTTAAACTCAATATTAAAAATTTAAATATGAAAAGCACAAAACACTCAGAAAGAGGATTAAAATAGTCTAAAGGACAAAAAAAAAATACAAAAATGGTGTTTAACATTGCTCCCTGAGTAATACTTCAATGAAAACAACAATCAAAGCTTGTCACGCAAAAAGAAGGAGCACTGTTGGGCACTTTCTGAAATATTTCAATAGTATAATTCCCTTGCAAACCCAAATCAATCTATCTGTGTAGAAATAAATCAAATAAGAGTGATTTGCGGAAAAACCCACCAGCACCGCACCCAACGTCAATGCCTATACGTAAGCGTACTACAACGCTGCTTTCAAACATAGGAGTAACAAGTGTGATACTATCACTGCTAGACTAGATCTTTGGTTTTCTCATGCAGTGGTTCATCAGAGAGGGGAAGTTTAATAATCCTCATCGCCTGCCCATGGCCCCATTCTATCGTGGCATGAGCCAACAACGCCGGCTGTAAACCTACCGTTTTCAACACTCCACTATACAGCATGAAATTAAGCCTACCCACCAGCAACAAGGTACAAAAAATAGTGAAGGGGAGGCTCAAATTAAATTCTCGGCTATTTCCAATTCCTGGTTAATTCCCGGTATTCCGGTTCAGTGGCCACCCCGTCATTTTACTAGAACACAGGAATAAAGGATAGAGTTTTGGTGTGAAGTGAGCTGTTTTGCTTGAATAAATACAGCTGAAAATCTGATCTGTATTGTATTTTGCATTTCTAACTGGACTTCCCAAATGTGCTGAATAGCTAGTAAAAGTTCGCATTGTATCGTCTTCTGCGCACTTTTCCGTTATGATTTCCGTTACACCACCGTGAAGTTAGCCCTCGTATGCGGCATCTCTCCTTTTTACCGTTTTTAAAACACAGGAGCTTCTTATTAATCAAAAAAAAAAAAATCTGCAGCGCTTAAAAGAAAACAATTTTTGTAATTTCTCATTCCACTAACTAGTCACTGAAATGCACCACTCTATAAGACACATTTTGTAACTTTTCGTATGAATGAAATAGAACTAGAACCTACCGTTTCTTTGCTGTATTTTACGCCTCTCGGAGGTTTCACTTACCACTACAACAGCGTTGCCAGATTGTGTTCAGACTTATCGGTATCAAAGATTCTAAAAATCGGTATTTATCGGTGTTTACTATTTTAATTAATTATATATTTTTGCCTATTTTAAAGACGGAAAATATAAACTTTTGGACTACAAACAGCCTTTCCAGGAAAGTGGTATGTATTTTTGAGGAGTGTTTTAATTAGCTTCTGAAGCAGGCCGAAAAAAACTTCCAGGAAAATAAGGAAAAGGAAGCCGAATAGTTTCGGAAATCTGAAGAAATTTCCAAGAGTGCCATTTCGACGAGAATCTAGAAGAAGCTCGGAAAAAACTTTCAATTGAAGCAGGCGCTTGCTTGCTACAACAAAATGATTTTCGGAATTTTGGAATCATTAGATGTTATAATGATATTTTGTACTTGTTAGATACAAGAAGAGTTTGAAAGGAAAGTGTTCGACACATAAAACCTGTCAAATTCGCTTTCGGATAGTCACAATTAGCGATTTTACGACTCGCGAGTGCTCGCTCTGAGTGTACTCTCACGAATCAAAAAATCGCTGATTGTGACACTCTGAAAGCGATATTGACAGGTTTTATGTGTCAAACACATACTTTACAACCAAGGGCGTAGTCAGGCTTCGAGCTAGGGAGGGGCGAAAAAAAAATACTATGGAAAATTTGGCCGAATGCCATTTCACCGAACGCCATTTCCGCGAAAGCCTTTGTGTTGCTGAATTTTGGGGGGCAGTCGAACCCCCCCCCCCCTGATCCCCTCTGGCTATGCCTATGTTTACAACCTCTTCTTTTTACTTACAAACAACATAAGAAAATCTAATGATTTTATAAATCCGAAAAACATTTTTTATATGAAGTGAGTGGAAGCAACCCTGAATAGAATTCGGAAAAAAAACTCCGCAAAAATCTCATATAGAAACTTCCAGAATAAGTCGGTATACTTCTTCCAGTGGAAGCCAGAAGGTTTTCGGGACAGTCGAAATAAACTTTTAGGAGAAGTTCAGATGAAAGGGATATCTAGGGGATACCGAAATAAATTTCTGGCGGAAATCGGCAGAAACTTCTAGGGAAAGTTGGCAGAATATTCCGGGAAGTTTAATAAAAAAAAAACCCTTGTAGAAGAAGACAGAAAAACCTTTCGAGCGAAACTAGAATAGACTTCCGAGGGAAGAAAATAACTTAACGGGTAAGGTGAAAAAAAGTTCCAGGGGAAAGTTGTTAGAAACTTCAAAGAGAAGATTAAATCAAAGAAAAAGTATTTGAATTGTCGGAATGAGCCATCAGCTGATTCTGGATTCCTGGGTAGCCAAAAACGACGAGGATATAGAAATACTTGTGGAAAGAGTAACAGGTACAAGATTTTTGAATTAAATTATGAAAAAAGTCGGTATAAATCTTTAAAATCGGTATTCTGAGAAAACTTATCTGTATATCGGTATCAAGTTTGAAAATCGGTACAATTACCGATAAGTCGGCATATATGGCAACGCTGCACTACACCAATGGTGCCGGCGCACCACTGAATAATCAACATGCCACTGAAGCATTTCGTTTGTCCGCAATTCTATTTGTCAAATGAGCGGTTCGATCGAATTAACGGCGCCGGTGGTGTAGTGGTAAGCGTGATTACCTCTCACCCCAGCAGGCCTGGGTTCAATCTCAGTCGGCGCCGCCGGGATGTTCTGAGGCATAACATCTCTGATCACGCCTTCCTTCGGATGGGAAGTAAAGCCGTTGGTCCCCGGTTCATGAGTTGATGGGTCGATAGGTAGGGTCCAGGTGTGGGAGCTGCCTTCCTGGCACGTCGGTAGCATTGGTGCTCAGCACGGAAAACAAGATCGACGGAAAAAACAAACCAAAGGAAAAAAAAAAAAAAAAATTAGCGTTTCGATCTATCAAACGGGCGATTAGATCTGTAGTGTTTAACACTTCTTTGAGCTGTCACGTCGGTCGTCAGTTCGTCGGTGGTCGCACTGTTTCTGCTGCTTGCTGCAGACTGTATTGTTTCTCAATCGATCGTCTTTCGCTCGCCCACTTTTTACGATTCGCCGGAGAGGCTCAGCAGATCGTCAAATGTAGTTGGATTAGTAACCCTACAAATATCGTAAACAAAAATAGTGATGTAACTATTTGCATGGGCAGCAAACGGAGCGGTTCTGATTTCGCTTGAATGTCACAGTCCAGCCCATTTAACCCGATTCCTCTCCTTCGGTAATCCATTCCCTGGCAGTAACCATCACTGGAATTGCTAGTACTTCGAACGAGAGACGATGCTGCGTCCCAAACACTCAATCACGTGCCACTTGTGCCACTTGTGCCACGTGTTCAGGTTGGGTTATGAAAAAATCTCAGCAATCACTGAAAATGCAGAGAAAAAAAATCGCAGCAAGCATTGAAAAAATATGCAGAATTTCTGTCATTCATCCAAAACTATTCAGTGAAGCAGACGCTGGTGGAACATGGTGGAACGTTTCTGATGTGGATCAAGAGATCAAGAATCCCTCAAGAGAAGAAGAAAAAGAAGAAGAAGAAGACGAAGAAGCATAATAAGAAGAAGAAGAAGAAGCAGATGTTGCAGAAAATTCAAAATATCGTACGGAAAAACCCAATAATGGTAAGACTTTCTCCAACTGGTGACCGGATGGTTTTGCTGAACGTATTGGTAAATCAAAGTTGACAATAGAAATACACACTTAATTCAGATCACCGAAGTCGGTAGGAATTTACCGGGTTTTTGAACAGCAGAACAACTCGGTAAAATTTTCAAATGACCGTTACACGTAGGATATCAAGAAAATTTATAAATTTTATTTTTCATCAATAAATGGGGTAAACTGAACAACTTCTGTACAAGTTCAGGATATTTTTTTTAATAATTGGATTTTTCACTGATTTTTAAACTTTTACCGAACAGTTCTGTAGTTCAAAATTTACCGAACGACGGACCATGTGTTGGAGCTGCCTCCCTGGCATCGGTAGCATTGGTGCTCAGCACGGAAACCAAGATCGACGAGAAACAAATCAAGGGAAAAATAAAATAAAAACTAAACATCTGAAAAAAAAAAATTAAATTGTTTACATTATGACAAAGACCTTACTCTTCTTTTTCATTTCAGTTTTCCAGAGTGAACATCGATCGCCCAAAGTGTGGATATGAACGCGTTCCGTTGGCGTAGTTTGCTCCGGTTGTCCCAATAGAAAATTCCAGCCATGACGGTAAGTGTTTCCTTCTGTTTTATTTTATTTTTTTACTTGATCGTTTTGGTCACCACTCCTAAATGGATGTATTATATACAACGAGGATCAGCTTCTTCTAATTCTTTCACTGATGCCTTGTGAACATACCCCTCAATATCCTAAACAATCCTAAACTTTTCGGTTAGGAACTGTTCACAAACTATGTTGAAATTTGCTGAAAATGGATAATTATCAATACAAACCATTAAACAAATAATGGACCATGTACACTCAAACATCCTCCATCCTTCAATCTCCACATGGTATATGGACTTAATCCGTTTTCTTTTTAAATATGTTCTGTGTTTTAATGAAACATAGCTGATTATTAATTATGTTTTTAGTTATGTTTGTGATGTTCTCAATAATGATCCTTGATAAATAGAAGAAAAAAACATTTAGAATTAAATAGCTTAACAACTAATCAATCAATGGGTTCATAGGTATCAGAAAGATAAGTTCACAGTTTAGGGGGATTAGTTCTCATTTTTTATGACTTCTGACGTCAAAAATGGGATCAGCATCCCAAAACTTATTATAGACGTGATTTTCAGCAAGATTCTGCAACATTTTAGGTCTTGTACGACTTTTGTATGGAAGCCCGCCACTGTGCGTCGGTGCAAAACCTTATGATAGTGTGAAATGATATTAATGTAAGAGCGCGCGCGAAAAATGCACGCAAATTGAATGTGATGGTTCTTAGTCAGTCGAACCGATCAGAGTTTTTAACGGGATGATTGGATTAAATACAATTAATATCCGGAGAACTTCGAGATTTGAACGTAATTGCTTTTGTAAACAAACACGTAAATTGCCGATTTCTCGCGAATAAAAGCTCAATCTTTGAATCGATTTATACCACATGCTAGATGAATTATTCCTCAACCTGTGTGTGTTGTTGATTTTCTAAGCTGAGCTTTTACTAGCGATATAGCGTCAATTGAGGCGTTTGTTTACAAAAGTAATTACGCCCAAATCTCAACGGAATGTAGATTTTAACATTCCGTGGTATTAGAATCATGGAGTGGAAGTGAAGATGAGGTATGTACTCAACTACTTCTGCATTACCGGTGGATTAAAGTATGGTAACTTCCATAACATAGCTTCCGCTTGACGATAGCCCTTAATGTTTTGATTGAGCGGATCTGACGACATTTCGGTGGGTTGATGTGACCTGATTGAAGTCCATTTTGACAAACGTCTCATTGTATATCATCTCTCAAACCTGGTTAAAACAAGCGTGTACAGATTTAAAATTTGTTTTTTGGCCATCTGATTCAGATTTAGTGACCTGTCTTCGCAAACGAATTCATCGACCGTAGCTACACTGAAAACGAAAACTGGAAGGAATCCGTTCATATTTTCCGTAAGCACAAGATTGACGGGAACAAGTAACGCTGGTATATCACCTTTTCGTGGTGCGTTACTGGTATAAGATCTACCTTCAGACCATAGTCCTGGCAACTTCAAACTAGGATTTTTCAGTAATCAAAAGGACGAACTTCAGTCCTTGCTACTTTTTATGCCTTGTTAATAGTGACAAGACTCGGAGAATTGTGAACTTAATTTAAATCAAGTTAAAAAAATTTAAAGGAACATTTATTGAAAGAAGGGATACTTTTGAATAAGTTTTAGTTAGGTAAATTGTTCAGCGCTCATCTACTATAGTTCAAGATAAAAGTTGTTGTTGCTGATATTTCTTTATGAACTCGGAGCAAGTTTCGTACCAAATGGACCTAATCGTATTTTATAAAATGCTATGTACGCGTCCGGGAAGAAAAATAATAATTTTTTTTTTATAAATTTGATGCTTGCAGATAATATTGCTGTTGATGATTTTATAATGATGGAGGTTTTATGGTGGTGGGTTTTTTATTAGGAAGAGCGCCGTGTTCCCTATTTATGACTTGTTATGTGGTTGTGTATATTTTTTACTTTGTCTTTTTGAAATTATCAAAAAGTTGTTTAAGGTTGTGTTGGTGATTGTATTTGGAGAGTGTATTCCAGTTAAAAACAATCCGTTTGTTTCCTGCCGGTATAACCTCGATCGCGTGTGATATATTTTGCAGTTTTAGTTAGAACATAAGAAAAGAGATACTGTCGGTAAGGTGTGCACCCGAGAGCTAGAACATAGTTGAATCCTGTGAGGAAAAAGACAATACTATTTATCCCAGGCTAACTACTATTGTAGAAAATTGTAACTGATATATATTGGGCGGAATGCTTTGGCATGTTTAGAAACCATAGGGCGCACGCTTGATCCAGTTTGGGATACATTATTGATTGCTTTCAAGAACGTAATTTCATTTGAATAGCTTGTTTAATCAGGGCTTGAACAATCGTCACGCCGGTCATAGCTTGTTATGATAGCCTAAAGAGTAAAGAGCAAATTGAAACATTGAACGTCGCGTGAAAACTGAACTTAATGAAGGCATAAGTGCTTTTTCGTAGCGTAGATAATTATGGTTAAATCGTATGTTTATCGTGTTTTTTGCGACACTTGTCGTCGTCGGTGGCGGGTTTGAATGGTTTTAACAACTTGAGTAACGGTATGATGTGATATGAATATGAATAATTTCACTGGACCGTTATACTAATCTTTCGGTTATCTTTCGATTCTCAGTTTCCGATCCCTACAACGGTCAAAGTTAGTGCATCGATACTTTCCCAACGCCAAACCAGATTCCAAACCAATGTTGTAGCATTTATTTCCGGAGAATCCTTTGTGTCCTCAGTGAGATCAACATACTCAGCTACGTTTTCCTTGATCGACAATTTAGTGTCAACATTTCAAAGGGGCGTAATTGCATTTGTAAACAAAGGCTTTAGCCGTCGATTTCTCGTGAATAAAAGCTCACTCATGAAAAATAAATGTTGGCACTGAATTTTCTACCTAAAAAACATGTCTTCTTTGAGTTCTTTGCTGACTTTGCTTACCACGACTGCATGCATAGGAGATAAAGAAGAAGTGCATAACGAAGAAGAATTTGGTATTTTTGCTGCGTTTCCCATTTGCAAACTTACACTGAGTGGCGCTCTTTGCGTCGGAGTCGTCGGAGTGATGGCTACACATTGAGATTTCATTATTTCTAGGTGTGTGTCTGTCTTCTCTTCTCCGCTGCTTTACACATACGCAGGGTGAAAGACAAGCAAACTGTGTGCATTGAGGGATCAGATGACTGCCCTGCTTTTCACAAGCTAGTACAGAACATGGCTACTGTAAATACTGACGGTGGAGTGAATACTGCGTGAATTTTTCATACACTCAGCAATCATAGATGTTGAACAGCTTGTTGGTTGTAATGCATGCCTGCAGACGTTATAATGGCTCACTGCAATAATGTTGACGATCAGAAGGGTCAAAGTAAGAATCTCAAAATTTGACTTTTTTTTTCAGTTCTTGCATCCTTTTTTGTTATAATCCATTAGGTTATATAACTATATATTCAGTAAATACTCCCGAGTAGCTTGCATAGTACCATGAAAACCCTGAACTGTGTAACAAGGCTAGAATGGTAACTGAGTATTCAGAGGGACTACGTGGACATGTATGAACAACAAGAAACTTTCAGGATTCTATTAATATATTACCCTTTTCATTGGCGCAGTAGTAGTATCATTTTGTGAGTTTAGACGACAGTTCTGAAGCACTACAGGATTTCCTTAGGCGTTGATCCACGCTACTATTGTGTGTGACCGAATACATGCGATGCGGACTATTTCATTGTTGTTGGTTTTGTTTCGGTAGGCTGTCGAAGCCGGCAGTTATTTATCAACCCCATAGACGGTTCAATTGGCTAACAGGCGTCCACAATCGTTGCTGAAATTTGCAAGTCCCAGGGTGGTTATCCTATGCCAAGAAAGGACCCTATGGGAATCGTTCTTTAAAGAACGATCACCGTCATTTGCTATTAGGATTGCTAGCCATATTGACTTCAAAGCCGACCCTTCTGAGATTTCATAATTTCGATAATAGGTGTTTGGAAAAGTATTCTCAAAATCTCATTCATTGAGCTGAAAGAATACACTTGTGTACAAATCTACAAACCAGAACTCACGCTTGAGATTTTCATGCATCTTCAATTTTCAATTACTCACACTCACGTCAGAAAAAGTTCAGTCCAAGGAAAGACTCATAAAACCGTCTTAATTGGCAATTCATAGCATGGACATGAAGATTTCTTAAGTTTTCCATCGAATAATGCAAACACAAACACTAAGAACAAAGAAAAATGCCAACATATAAAGCAATGATTTTTTACTCGAAAAGCTCATCGCTAATTATTGTGCACTTGAATTTAATAAGACAGAACTCGTAGGTGAATAAACACATGCATGACATTTGAATTTTGAGTTTCATGAATATCTCAAATTTCGTGAAATTTTCCGAAGTTCCATAAAGTTCTACGAGCTTCTGTGAACTTCTTTAGATTTACTGTAAATTTTAATAATTTCCTTGATGGTCCCTATTATCCTACGCAGTATTCTAAACAAATAATAAAATTTGTGACGTTTTTGGAATAAAATCACATGCAAAAACCTTCAAGTGTTCAAATATCTCCATAAAGTCCCCTTATATTTTTCCAAAAATGCAGGTTGACCTGATATTTTTCTTAAGATCTTGAACTGTCCAATAATTAATATCACTTTTCTCAAATATTCTAAGAATATAGCAGATAGATCAGCAATTATTCCAAAGATGATAAAATATCTTCATAAAGTCCTCGTCAAAGTTTTCAATATTTCAGGATGATCAATTGTCCGAGAATTTAATTCACGCATCAATTAATCTACAATAGCTGGAACACAGCTACTTTTCCCGTTAACTTGTTGCACACCATCTTAGTGATGGTCCTAATTAGAGGGATCTGGTTGTGTGTGTGACAATTGGTGACGTATCATGTAACTGCGTATTGTTCTCCATTTTCTGTGCAAATTTATCATGAATTGCTTACAGGAGAAGATTGACGCAACTCTGGATTCATTACCGGAAGATCTTGGGCGTACCCTATTGTTACGCTTTGTATCATCCTGCAGTCTTGTTAAAGAATTCTCTGTATATGGCATTCATTGACTACGATGAAGCTTTCGATCGACTCAATCACGGATGAAATCATCAACCTCACCGAAGTGCGGTACATGTCTTTCAAGTGCAAAGTTTTGCATAATGGAGCCTTGTCCGACCCTATCCACATCGCCTGTGCTGGGTGTCACCAGCAACGGCAACCAGACCAAATCGTTGAATGTTAACACGGACACCCTTTCAACTTTACGGTAGCTAGGTAAGCAGTGGATAAAGGTGGAAGTTTCCAATATCTCTGCAGACAGATAGCGCCAGACTATGAAACCAATAGCGACATAAATGCAGAATCAGCACAATCTCAAATGCAAAGCTGTATCATTGATGCCATCAGAAGCCAATATCAACTGAAATTGGCAAGTCCGCATCGTTCTCTCTTGAGTTGCCGATCAAGTCGCTTTTTGCTGAAGGAAGTGTTACTGCTACCTAAAGCTACAACAAATTTAAATCGCTCTTTTCAGTGCTCAATATTACCTGTTCTACCTTATCGACTCTTATTCCTCTTCGATCCTTGTTTGGACCATACCCGAGGTAATCCTGCTCGGAAATCTACCTGGAAAATTCCACTTCGATCCTTAGGATTATTATTGTAATCTGCTTGGAAATCAATTTGGAGAAAAAATATATATTTCTATTTAATTTTTCCTCTTCGATTTTTGTTTGGACCCTACCCGAGGTAATCCTGCTTGGATATCGATTTGGAAAATTCCTCTTTGATCCTTCAGATTCTTATAGTAATCTGCTTTTAAGTCGATTTGGAGAAACGTATTACTGTCTCCATGGTCCCTAAACGCAAAAGATGATCCCCCTTCTGATAAAAAATATTTGAGCAATCAATTTGATATGCTCACGGATGATGAAAATGATCCATCATCCATGCAAAATTCCATTAAAATTTCCTGGGTTAATGCCAAGAAGGAAAAGGTATCCGTATTGTGATAACCACTTCCGGTTTCCATGCTCTTTGCGCGAAACTTTTTAACTTCGTTAAACTCAAGTTTTCACTTCAAATTGGCCGTCGGGCGAATGCCGTGTTTTGGCTGAAACCTTGGACGAATTCAAGCATTTACTTAAGTATCTTACTGAGAAGCAGCACAATTGTTTTACTTACGACACCAACACTGAACGTCTGTTCAAGGTTCTCTTGAAATGTCTGTCCAGTGGTGAATTCCTGGATCAGATCAAAGATAAATTGACAAAATTATTTTGAGTAATGAAAATGAAATCCTGTCATTGCGATGCACGCAACGAGATTTCTAATAATTTATATTTAGTTCACTTCACGTCTAGTAAACTCAACACGCATAAGGCCTTAGAAGAAGCTAGCCTTATGAACCATGTCCGAATGAAGTGGGACCACTTCAGGAAGACTGGAGGAAATTTCCAAAACCTCACCCTATGCCGTAAGTGCCAGGGATGTGGTCGCGGAACAACAAATTGCTACATGCCAGCTAAATGCATGAATTGTGGTGATTGCTTTTACGCAAAGGACGACTGTCCTGTGAAGGAAGATCCTAAGAAAATTGAACATTCAAATTCCAATTTTTGGGAATCTCGTTCTAAGTGATAGGTAGGAAATGCTCCACGTTTCTGACCAGGTATTAATTTCGCTGCTATTAACAGCGGTCAGCGAAGAACAAATTCTACATTCGTACCCATAGGTACAAACAGCTCCCCTGCTTGAAATTCTTCATCTATACCAGCTGCTAACAATGTTCAACAAGTAAATAGCTACCTATAATGCTATTGCAGCTGGTAGAAATCGAAATAAATATTCTAGCCACCATAATGCTAACGAAAATGTTAATGATTTTGACTTAGGTATCGTTTCCTAAAATTAAATTTTTACAGAAAACAATAATCAACATGATTACTGATATGCTAAAAACGAACTCCATGTTTGATGCTATTCAAACTGGAGTAAAATTTGCGAACAATACCGTCATGACTTTGAAATTCAGTAATGGATTTTAAATCATTAAATATTTTGAATTGGAATGCTCGATCTCTTAAAGATAGTGAAGACGAGCTATTAAACTTTTTGAGAGTTCATAGCGAGTATGTCGCCGTTATAACTGAACGTTCTTTAAACCCTACCATAAGGTAAAAGGGACACAAATTATTTCATTTATGGAAATGATCGTCTTGATGGAGCTGGTGGTGACGTTGCCATCATTGTTGATAGACGTATCAATCAACGAATTCTTTCTTCATTTGAAACCAAAGTTTTTAAAACTTTGGGATCTTCTGTTTTAACTAAATTTGGACAACTTATGGTTATAGCGGCCTATTTTCCATTCCAATTCGTAGATCAGCAAGATAATTTTCGGAAAGGTGACCTTCAGAAACCTACGCGTCATAGGTCGAAATTCCTCATTATTGGCGATTTTAATGCAAAACACCGCTTAAGGACTAATGCTCAAAGCAATTCCATTTGTCTTAACTGATTCATGACAACTGTGTAGCTATGCTGACCCATGACAGCATGACTTCAGTTTTGATCACCCAAGTAACTTTTGAAATATCCCAAGAAATAATGTATATTCCCAACAACTCTAGTTTCAATTACCATAGAGCTTATTGGGAGCATTATCAAACATTTATGGAATATATCATCAATCCAAATACTTCTTTGCAAACCAAATATGATGTTTATTATACTCTTGAATCTCTGACTACTTCTATAGTTGAAGTAAGAGATGCCTCAGTACCAAAATGTGAGGTTAAATTCGATCCAATTTTAATAGACTACGATCTTCAGCTCTTGATCCGTCTAAAAAATGTTCGTTGGGGGCAATATCACAGAATACGTGATCCTGCCATGAAAGTTATCTGACGGGATTTGCAAAAACAATTTAAAAGCGATTCTCTGCCCTGAGGAACAAAACATTTGAAAATAATGTTCCGAAATTAGACCCCAATTCCAAACCCCTTTTGGAGGCTCACATATATAAAAAAAACTCAAAGGCCTATTCCAGCACTTAAAGGAGGTGGAAAAATGTTGATAACATATTCGGAAAAACATCAGAAACTTGCTAAGCAATTCAAGAATTCGCATTATTTCAGTTTGGATCTTACTAGTCCTACTGAGAATCAGGTTGCTCGAGATTATCTTAATATTTTCTCTCGGGAAAATATTTCTAAAATTCCTAGGGGACTGATTTAGAGGAAGTAAGATCTGTACCTTAAAAGTTCCATAATATGAAAGCTCCAGGTGACGATGGATTTTTCTATATCCCCATAAAAAAAACTCCCAGAGAGTACCTTGTCTTTCTTAGTAAATCTATTTATCAGATGTTTGATATACTTTCCTGATACATGAAAAAATGTAAAAGTTTTTCCAATTTTGAAACCGGATAAAAATTCAGCTGAAGTTTCTAGCTACCGTCCAATAAGTTTGCTTTCTTCAATAAGTAAACTTTTAGAAAAGATATTTTTGAATATAATGACGCTTCACATTAATACGAGCTCATTTTTTGTAGATAAACAGTTTGGATTTTGCCATGGGCATTCAACTACTGATGAACTCTTAAAAGTTACCAATTTAAATCGTTCAAACAAATCTGAAGGCTGTTCAACTGGAGTTGCTATTCTAGACATAAAAAAGCATACAACAGTGTTTAGTTAAATTGAAAAAGTTTAATGTTCCACTCTATTTTATGAAAATAGTTAAAAAATATTTAGCTGACAGAACTCTGTAGGTAAATTATCAAAATCCCAAATCTGAACGACTACCTGTGAGAGCTGGAGTTCCTCAGAGTAGCATTCGTGGGTCTATATTATATAACATTTTCATTTCAGACCTCCCTGATTTGCCTCAGGGTTGCCATAAATCTTTATTTGTTGATGACACTGGCATTTCCGCTAAAGGAAGAAGTCTTCGTGTTATTTGCAGAACACTGCAGAAAAGTGTGGATATTTACTCTTCTTATTGACAAAAATGGAAGATTTCTCCCAACGCTTCCAAAACTTATAATATTTCCACATAAGCCTAGAGCTTCATTTTTTAATCCTAGTAGTAGTCACATAGTCACTTTGAACGGAGCTCCAATTTACTGGTCAAACCAAGTGAAATATCTTGTATTAGTACAAGACCAAAAATGAACTTTTAAAGTTCACAGGGAATTCAGGCTAAATGTAACAAATATATAAAATGTTTGCAATCGAATCAGGAAATCCAAACTATGCCTGAAGAATAAACTTCTAATATTTAAACAAGTTTTAAGACCGGCCATGCTTTGTGTTGTGCCAATAAGGTCAAGTTGTTGCACTACCAGGAAAAAAGCACTTCAAAGGATTCAGAACATAGTTCTGGAGATGATTGCCTCCTTGGTACAGTACTATCGAGGTACGTAAAATTTCAAATGTTGAGACTTTAGAACAAATCAAGCATAACTACTCAAGTCAACGTATCTGATTTTGTAAACAATCACATCAATCGACGATTTGTGGCAACTGCTCGCTCACTCACCGAAACTAACAACACCATCTAGTATGGGAAAGGTTCCCCTTGCTGATGATGGCGTTTGCTTTCGTAAGTAAGTTAGCAGTTAAGGCAAATAGTCATGTTTACAAAATCAGATACGTCGATTTGAATAGTTACGCTTGAAATGTCCCTCAAAATAATTAATTTCAGGCAAAAAATCGTTGCAATCCTCAATTGCAACGATTAATTCTCTTTATACTCAGATAAGATTTAGTTTCATCGAAATGCAGAGAAAACTTGGACATACTTGGACATATTGACTTTCAGGGAGCTAGCGAAATATTGGGAAACGCATTTTATTTCTTACGCTATAAATTATTAACAACTTTTTTGTTAAACATATAACATCACTAAACATTAGAACCACCTTTATGTATTAGACTTTTTAATGCATCATTTTGAAAGCAAATTGTGGATTCAGGAGCATCAAATAACTTAAAATTTATGTTGGCTACGATTTTAAACAAACAATTTCAAAACGACCGGTTTTTGTATGGGGTCGCCCCACTGTGCAATGTGACCAATGTATCATCTGTTAGGGATACTTTCTGAATATGGGACAAGGTGGGCTTTTCAATTGATGTGATATTTTGATGTCTTATGTAAGATATTTCTGAGACCCCCTTCATCCCATGTAAGAAAACATAAAAAAACATGTATGTTGTGGGGAGCAATACTCCAAAATCTTTTTAGAAGACCACTTTCTGTGAAGGTAAGCTTAAATGTAAATAAAGTTTATTATCGTTTCATCTATTAGTTTATCTAACACATCTTAAATTTTTGGTGAACTTTCCTATGTTTCAGGATGCTATCACGGTTAACATGATCCGTATAATGGGAGTGCACTGTTCGTGCTATAGTTGTAAATTCAATGAGTTTAATGTTTCTTGAATATAATTTTAAGTACTTAAAATTCAATCAGCATCATCTAGCTTTAGGTATAATAGTCTTCTTGGTAGTTTTAAGGTAGAATACACGATACCCTAGGTTTAGAAAATCTCGATATACGTTATAATTAATATAAAATTTCACTGTTTACTTTCACACTATATAGTTTTTTACCTTTCACTAATTATATAGCTTACTAGGGTTAGTACAACTTTCACTAATTAGAACGACCTTATTTAAGGCTATGTACATAATTTTAATGGTAGTCTAAGAAACTGATGTTGATTAACAAGTTATTTGAGGAATATGTTTTCGGCGATGGCACTCTAAATCCACTTCCACTTTGTTTACGACGACAATGGTCCTCATTAAGAAGTCATCGTTGACGTTGTCTACCACTCTTTCACCTCTTCGTTGATGGTTGATCGACCACTGTGGTAATCGAAACTCTGTCCGGCCACAGTTGAATTGTAACGGAGGGTCTCGTCGTCATATCACCCCACCCATAAAGTCTGGTGATGCTCCTAGGTCCTTGTGATGATGATGGTCCCACCTCTTACCTCATACAAAGGTTTGAGCTGGACGATTTATCTTTAAGATAATTAAGTATGACATCTTAACCAGAATAGCAAACAAAAAACGAACTGGTTACAATTACAGATATAAATTCCCTAAACAATTTTCAGTTGCTCACAGCGATATAAATGTGAAAAAGCTTAAGCGTTCATCTCTTTGTTCACCTTTTTGTCCACTTCAAATATTCACAAGCATTCCCAGCGATCAAGAGTTAATGAATAAAAATTCTAATACACTAGCAATCCCGCAATCTGATGCTATTGTAATTTTCAGCAACGTCAGGAATGCTCACGATCCTCCGACATTCAGCCAGAAAGCTTAATACTAATTCAAAGCAGCTTCCAAATAAGCATCAAAACTATTTTTTTTATCTATTGTTGTAGACTACTCATTTTTTTTATTAGCTACTAATATTAACTATTGGTGAAAAACAGTAGAAGTCAGGCTAAAAAATGGGTAGTCCTATTTACCTATTATACAGGTTGGAAGCTGTATTATACAGGTTGGAAGTAATCCAGTCCGACGTAGTAAATGGTCGAACGAACGGTTGTAGCCTGGCTTTCGGAAGCGGTGCAATTGCGGGAGGACTGGGCGTGGGTTTTCTCAGTCGACAGATCAAGCAGGTATTCGACGGTGATGGTACCGGTATGGAGAAACGTAATTAGGTGTTGCCTAGGAAGGATGGCGGGATACTTGGCTTCGGTTGGTGCAAAGGATGCAGTACCGATTCGACCACGCATCCGAAGTATTCCACGTTCATCGAGATAACGCCAGTTCTTGTAGATCGAACTCGACTAGGCAAAACGATCGTGTCGCGCTTCGGAAAACCTTTGTGTCCCAAAAAGGATGGTGATTTATTCTGGGAAGGCGTCAGCATGGGCTACCTTCCATAGTTCTTCTTTCGATCGTTTTAATTCGTGCTGATCGAGGTTGCCCAGTTCCAGCTTGGATCCACATTCTTTGTTGATAAATCGGAGCACAAAAGCCATCGTGCGCTGTAGCGTCGTCCATAGGCTTATTCTGGATACAACAATTAATTGAGGAGCTGTGTAATGAGTTGTAGATGGCCTAGGGTTACTGAGGCCGGTTTTCGCAGCAGCATCCCAAATGAGCCGAATCTTTCTCGGTTTTTTTTTCGGGTTGATGACTACACCTAGCAGAAGGAACAAATCTATTTCAGCAATGTCTGTCACGCTGGCCTTGTGGATGTATCCTTTACACTCGAATTCCGTTATCTGCTCCTGAACTCGTTGCATCAATGATGGTTCTTTCTGCAGGTTCTTTTCCAACGACTTCATTCGTCGGAATACCATGGGCTAGGTACCTGGGAACTCTCGTGAGTCGACTGTCTACAGTAAACCCGTTTCAAAGCCGCATGATGTTCACCGTGTGGTATCGTTGAGCAATCTTCTTGCTCTCCTATTATCCTTCAATTCTAGTTTTTCTGATGTAGTGGAGACTCCACAGTTTTCTTCGCGAAGAAATCCCTCAGTTATTTGTTCAGCATGAAGTCCGGATCGGGCGCAGTAGCAGTGTGGAGGTTGAATGAAGCTCTTGGTGCTGATTGCTTTGACGAACACCCATATATTCACCAGCCGAGACGACACTAAGCGGCTATTGGATCATGTGATCACCCTTTGATGCAAGGGAATCGTTGACTCATGTCACGGTAGTTCAGGCGTAGATAAGGTAGAACCAAACAGCTCATTGTACGTGTCTGACAAAAATCATAACGAGCACTATTGTTTTTTCTCGCTATCTCAAGGTTCTTCGAAACGTTTTCCTCCAGAAGACTGATTTGTGATCCTTCGTCGATAAAAGCGAAAGTTATGCTTTTCTCCTTTCCGTATAAAACTAACGGTGGAATCCGGATTAGTGGTTGAGCTTTGTAAGATGAGAGTTGGTTCGACGAAATGTTCGCGAAATGCGATGACGAGGTGGGATTGGAATTGGAGTGGAGGAGTGTGTGATGTTTCAACTGGAACCATTTTCCATGGTTGTTCAAGCAAGTCCTGCATAAGCCCTTGTCCGTTACGAGTTTTCATCGTTCCTCCATACCAAGCTGCTTGAATTTTACACATTCGGATATCGAATGGCCTTCATGACCACAAGATCCGCATGTTCAAACTGATTTGCGTGGATTTCCGGTCGCGCTGAGCTGCTTGAAGTCGGAAGTATTTTCGGAAGAGTGGGTTTGAACCATTGCTTTCTCCTTTGACAGCTGATTCTTATTTCACGGGACTTTCTAATACCCAGGAAGCTCGTAATTCACTTCACTGGCTGCCCTTACCAATCTTTCCATAAACTCCCCAAACGTCAGAACAGTTACTCGAAGTCGTTGGCTCTTGAATGTAGTCCAATCCATCCTCCTGGGTCCTGGAAATTTATCAACCAGTTCCTGCATAAGCATCTACTTGCTGCGCTGCTTGGAGATGATCAACAAAGTTTCGATATTCGAGGATCTATTCCGGCCGATCATGTCTAGAACCCGTTCCTCCGGATTGTTTCGAGCAGGGACCTTATGAGCAGCTCCGGGCGTCCATAAAATTTTCGTAGAGTGTTCATCATTTATGGCACGCTGGCTGGTACCAGAAGTCTGCTTCGTACTGCATCTCGAGCATGTCCAACGAGACACCGTTGTAGACGAACGAGGTTTTAAGTATTGGAGTATCGAAAACAAATCGTAGACTGTTCAATACCGGCCGGTCTGTGGGGTTTCCGTTGAAATTGGGTAAATCCTTTCCGACCACGTTTCGGGCAGCTAATTGCTGAGCATTAAAAGCATCAGGTGGATCACGTGGCAACGGTGGATTTTGTGCAATTGGAGGATCACGTGGCATCGTTGGATCTTGTGATATCGGAGGATCACGTGGTATCTGAGGGTTGATCAAAGATCGAAAGGTGATGAAGTATAGGATAGGTATGCAGAGGAAGAACCGGTTGGGGGCCCGCCGGAGGACTGTGTCTTAAGGGTGTGTTCCATGGACTGTGATGGGATGACCGTATCACGGAAACTAGAATGTCATCGAGTAGAGAGCGCTGACCACAAACCGGTGGGTAGTACGCATCTGGTACTATGGTTTGCTATGAGTTCCATACGCTACCACGTTCCGAAATCTGCAACATGATCTCAGTTCTCTTCTCCAGAAACTCTCTGCGGATAAGCTGTTGTTTCAGCAAGTGGGCTTTGTCCACTTCTTGCTATCGGGGAAGGCTTGTTCCCTATAAAAATACTGATCATCACATTAAGGTAAATTTCCTCTAACTGAAATCACCAGGAAAAGTTCTTCAAACGTGAGTGGCCTGAAATGAAAGCGTAAGAATGAAGCGTGGTTTAGTCTATTGGACCATCAAATATTCGCCGATTTCAAAGTTACGCTCCAGTGATGGTTTTTGGAGGAAAATGCATGGGCGGCAAATTACATATATTCAAGCGTAACTATTCAAATCGACGTATCTGCTTTTGTAAACAATCGCTTCAATAGACGATTTGTCTTAACTGCTAACTCACCCACGCAAACAAACACCATCATCAGACTCGATTACTTTTTCAAAGGGACGTATCAGTTTTTGTAAACAATGCATTTGATCGTTGATTTGGCGTAACTGGTAGCTGTTGTTCCAAATGGTTGACCTTCGGGAAAGCGTCAAGAGGTCGCCTGATTAAGAAGTGTGCGGGAGTAAGGGGCTGTTGATCGGTAGTGACGTCTGGAATCACGGAGATTGGACGCGAGTTCATACAAGCAGCTACCTGGGCGAGAAGAGTGCTTAACTCTTCAAAAGTATAGTTGTAATTACCTCCAATTTTACTGAGAAATCCCTTCGCAATCCTTGATACCAGCCTCTCACAACCCACCATGATGTGGAGAGCGAGTGGGTATAAAGAGCCATTACACCCGTCTGTTGGTCAGGAAGTCGTTGACCTTGTGTTCGGTGACATCTATCTGCTGGTAGAGTTTCCGAAGTGTTCTCGCTGGTCCTCGCAGATTCGTAGCGTTGTCGGAGTACATCTTGCTGGGTACACCATACCGACTGTTGAACTGTGTTACACGTGCTGGTCGAGCTCGATTGCACATTACACAATCACGGCATACTTTCCGGGTAGCGCTGCTACCTCGTAGTATCCAGAACCTTGTCCTTGAAGCTGCAAGTGACGACTGAAGTCCACAGTGTAGATGTTTTTGGTGTTCGTGGAGAAGAATGAGCGAAGTCAATATCGAATGACGGGGCAACAAGATCGGATGTGTGTTGTCGTAACTCAAATCCGATTACTGCAATCTTCCGGCCACCCTGACGAGACCGTTTGCATCCAGGAACGGATTGAGTTGATCTAGCGGACTACTACGTTCGACGCCGAGATTTCTTTGCAGTCGACTGAGTTCTCCGGGAAAATGTTGCTGTTGTGTGTGATGCAGATACTTTCTCAAAGCAAAATCGATTTCATCTCGAGAGAGGCGAGATGTGCATCGGAACTCAGTGTCCAAAACGAAGCATTCGGACAGTTATATGAAGCAGAAGCTGGAGATTCGGGTAGTACCTGGCCATCATGTCACCCAAAAAACTATTCTCATACACAGTGAATCAAACCACGGCTGTGACTCGCTGCTCTTTATCTATTTTCCGTCGGCCAATAGTGTCGAGATCGCCGTTGGGTGATGATCCGCTGTTCGTCTCCGATGGTTCCAGGCGGGTCCATGCCACCAGAGAGGGTTTTCTTGAAGCTGGTCAGGAAATGCTCCACGAGATACCAAATCTACAGGATTGTAATGAGTGACCACGTGATACCAGTTGATGAAGGGCAGATGAGTGAAAATCTCCACAACGCGATTAGCCACAAATGTCTTCCACCTTGCAGCGCCGCCAGGTAGCCATGCTAAGACGACTTTGGAATCGGAGAACGTTCGAACTTCGTAGAAATTCGTCATTTTGCCTGGCTCGAGCAGCTGAAAGACAAGTTCAATGTCCAGTAAAACTTCTACCTTACCCAGGCGATGGAAGAGGGGATGCGCGAGGAGATGATGATTTCGGCACACTTGTCAGCGAGGGCTGGTGTAGAAAAAATGCATTCGAGCTGCTTGCTAAAACTATCGCTGATAAAGCTGACTTCTTATATATGTTTTCTTTAAGAATATTAACCATAGATTGTAAGTTTGACTAACCTTGTGTTTAGTTTTTGTTTTGTTCGTGTGGGTTTTTTTATGTTTGCTTCTGTAATAATTGTATAATTACACTGTGGATACCAAATTGAATAGGAATAAGTTCATGTTTTAGGAATAATGAAATATTCGTATCGTAAATCATAACTCAAACCTCCTCCTCCCTCTCCCTATCCATAAAACTGTAAATCTCTACTAACCTCGAGATGACCGCGAGTAATCGGTTCAGTTCCTTTAAATCTAGATTTAAGACATCAATTATGTATAACGCAAATGATAACTTGGCTCTGTAAAGTTTATTCGATTGAGCCTGTACACATAAATTAATGAATAAAAAAAATAAATAAAGCTGACTTGTGAGGCGCAATCCAATCCAAAACGGCACGGCAGGCGTGTGGGCGAACCTGGCTATCCAACACATTGATGGCTACGGTGCCAAGGAGGACACTAGACGCATTGTGAGTCGAGGGCTGAAATCAAGAACTGGGCTGGTGGTCCGGGATTTGCCTGGGCCATGACTGACGATGATGTTGCTGGTTGTGGGTTTGCTGATGTCGATGCTGGGTGTAGCAAGGTGTGGTGAGGTAAGTTGTATTTCCTACACGTACCTGATTTGCAGCCTGTTGACGTGAGTGAGTCGATCGTCATGGTTCATGTGAATGAACTTATCACATTGGTAGAGATGGTGGTTTTGTTTGGTGAACACGATGCAGAACGGAGGGTTCGTGGCGACGAATGCGGTAGCAACTCTGGGTTGAGGTTTCAGAGGTTGTTTGAAGGTCACGCTGAAGAGTGATGTTAGCTTCTTCCATTTCTGCAATCTTCTGGCACCACAGCTGTTTTATGTCGGGATCCACCGTTTTGCTGAGGATGAGCAGGAGCCATGTGTCACGATCTTCCCGAGCCATTGCTTGGAGAGCTCGGATAACCTCATCTGACACGTCATGCAGCGATCGCAAGCCATGTGAGGAAGATGATGTCAGCGTTGGCTGTGCTAGAAATCGCTTAATATGCTGGTTTGCAATCTCACGTGGCCAGTCGTACCTGGATTTCAGCTACTCCAAGGCAGATCGGTAATTGGCATCCTCGATTTTCAGAAAAGAAGAAAGAAAATTACCGCTGGAGACAAGCATGTTCATCCGCGGCAACTTGAGGTCTAAAAGAGGGGATGTAGCTGCGTTGTTACGTACCACGGAAAAAAGTGGTGGAAGAGGTGGCCACGTTGGTGGACATTTTTCGTAGAAATTCAGCCTGTTGCTCGGCGAGCTGCCTTATGACATCATGCGGTGGAGTTTGTTGGGCAGTAGCATTATCACGATCTTTCACAACCTTTACAGCTGTCAATAAACGGTTCTTCAGTGCGATGTTGCACCGCATCATCATAGGCTTTGCCGTCCTCACTTAAATCCAAAATCTTCTTATGAACTGCAGAAAAGACTGTCCACACCTCACTCAAAGCGTCCAGCTCGATTTGAATATCGACTTCTTCAACCGCTTCTGGCCTTATTTTGTCCACTGTATCTGAAATGCGTTTGAATCTCGGTTCGAGTGATTTTCGTTCGCGGACGAGTTTATCCATCTTTGTGGATTTCGCGCACTTATTGTCCAAAAAGTCACTGTTCTCACACCTTTTGTTTTCTGCTCCACTGAGGTACCGATCGACAGAAGCACTCGGGGCCTGTATGGCGGCGACGGGGCCAATTCACGTGCCGTGCACGTAAATTGTATGCTCGTTGTTGATCACGCTGTGCTTTCTCGATTGCTGTTCTGGCTTTTACTCTGATATCGCTCCGTTGATCATTAAACTGTTCCACTCGAATCTTTTCTAATAGTTCACATAAACGTACGTCACCATCACGGTGCATCTGTACCCCAAACATAGCTTCAAACGGGGACACAGTCATGCTTTGGTGGACACTTGCACTTATCCATCACTGTATATTTCCAAAGTGCTTGTACCACTTCGTCGTATCATTCACACTGAGCTTAGAAAGCATTGCCAGAATCACTTGATTCACTCGTTCGACCTGGCCGTTTCCTCGTGGTACTCCGGTGGTGATTTGCACATGCTCGACGTTCTGACGTTCACAGTAATCATTCGCTGCTCCCTTATCGCTGATGATTCTTCGTGGGTCTCCAAACAACTCACTCTGATTTTGTAGCCTCTGGATTACTCCATGGGCATTGGTCGTTTTGGTTGGGTATATCCAGGTATATTTCGTAAAAGCATCTACAACCACGAATAGATACTTATATAACTTCTCGGTAACATCCATCGATCCTAGATAGTCCACGTGGTACGTGTCGAAGGGCACATATCGTTTTGGAATCGGAGCTAGCAACCCATACACTTTTCCTCGCTTTCGATTCGCCAAAATACACTTAACAAAACACTCAGTTAGACTTGAAATGTAATAGTCACGTTTGATCGAGCTTTCGCGCACCAAAATGACCATTCTCGTGAGCTTTCCTGATCACTTCAATTTGAAGTTCTGTCGGCACAACGATTACCTCTCGTCCACCAATCTGTTTCATCAACAATTCGTTACTCACGAAATAATCTTCGAAAGATTGAGTCTTCAACAGCTCGGTTATCACTTTTAATTTTTCATCTCGCTTCTGAGCACTTCCAATCGTTTCAACGATTGGATCACCCGATGTCAGCATCACTGGTGCTCGACTCAGCGAGTCTACCGGCTTCATCCTGGTTCCAACTCGATGTTCCACAGTATAGGAAAACTCCTACAAAAGCAAGGCCCATCTTGCCACACGGGCTCCCAACTGCTTTGCCTTTAAAGTGTGTTAATACGCCGCACAATCCGTCACGATTTTGAACGGAACTCCTAACAAGTAAACACGAAACCTCTCTACGGCTCTTATCACTGCCATCACTTCCAAGTGGTATGCACTGTAATTCTTCTCCGGATTTGACGTTTGCTGGCTCATATAGTACACTGGATACAAATTGCCATCATCACTTTTCTGAAGGAGCACTGTACCGCAACCTTCTTTAGAGGCATTAGTGTGCACCTCCGTATCGGCATCAGGGTCATATATCTTCAACACGGGATCAGAAACTAGACACTGTTTCAGCGATTCGAAACTCTGTCACTGAGGATCACCGAAATCATATGGTGCATCCTTCTTAAGCAGGGAGGTCAACGGCCTCGCGATCATTGCGTACCCCGGAATGAACTTACGAAAGTAGCTCGTAGGCCCCAAGAAACGCTGTATCTCTTTCACATTAGAAGACTCACGGTAGTGTTGTACTGCACGGATCTTTATAGAAGATATACGGTAACTGCCATTACTAATCACACATAATCACTTCATTTTTCATAAATTGAGATTCCTCCCAATGAAGCTTAATCCCATTCTCGGCAGCCACTTTCAACACTTCTTCCAAAACCTCGATGTTCTCTTCTTCGGTTTCGGACGGAATGATCGCATCGTCCACATAAATCATCAGGTCACGGAGAACATCGGCCACAAACCATAACCGGTTGAAGCTCGCTGGACTGTTGCACAATCCGAAGGAAGTCTTCAAGAACTCGTACTGTCCCGTATGAGTCACGACACTGGTGTACTTTTGGCTCGATGTTTCCACTGGCACATGAAAAAATGAGTTATTCAATTCGAGTGTGGTAAACACTTTCGCACTTTTAAGTTTGTCCACTTGATCCTCGATGTTTCTCATTGGAAAACAATTTTTCAAAACCTTCTGATTCAATTGTCTATAATAAACAGACACTCTCATTGAACCGTTCTTCTTGGGAGAAAGCGTCACAGGACTTGCGTATTCGCTGACATTTTCTATTATTATGCCAACCTTAAGCCACTCGTCGACAGTCTTTTCCAAGATCTCTTTTTCTTTTGGTGCAAACCGTCGCGGGGTGATATGCACCGGAACATCGTCATTCAGAATGATTTTTGTTTCCACTCGACTCTTAATATCACTTTTTTGGCACGTAGTTTTCGATGGTGATGGTGTCAGCATACCGTGGTGAAACGTCGATCATAACGATCACCACTTTTCTCTTTTTCTTTCAAAATCATTATCATTAAATTTTCACTTTCATTCTCACGCTGAACTGCACTTTTCTTCTTATTTATTTTCACTCCTTCTTTGTTGATCTCCGCATACAGTTGATTCAAAGCATCCATGCCCAGGATAGTGTCATACCGATGTGCGGTATAAGAGGTGAGAAGAAAGGAAACTAGTCGACTCTTTCGTTCTCGCGTCTTCTTATGCAGCAACAGACGTGACGTCACGTCTGCTGTTGTTTAAGAACACCGTCAGAATTATTTCATCGCACCAAAACCACTGAATACCATCGGCGTGTTAGTAAACGATGGCTCTCCGATTCGCTTGTATGCACTCTCACAAATCAAGTTGTATCGGCTGCCCGTATCGAACAACGTACGCAACTCGATATTTTCCACTGTGATCTGGAGCAAGGGCATTCTCTTTTCGCTCAGAATGTTAACTTCGGGCTCTTTCTCTTTCTTCTGCTTACAATCCTTTGCACGGTGTCCAAAATCACTACACACGAAACACTTCGGTCCACGCGATTTCATTTCGCAGTCGTTCGCGTAGTGTCCACGATTTCCACAGTTGTAGCATCGCACATCTCCGGCTGTGGACTCGGTAGCATCGCTCTTGCTGGTGTTTTTTCTGCTCTTCATAACTTTCTCTTTTTCTGCGGGTTTCGCATTACTGCGACCGCAGTCCCGCATTTGGTTTTTCATTTTCTCGTATTGCTTCACATGGCCTTTTATCTCGCTCACTTTTTTTCGCTCCGAACACGCACACTTTATTCACCGGGTCGTCGATTATGCCACAAACAATGTAATCACATACAGCTTCCTCTTCAAAACCACACCCTTTTGCGATGTTCTGCATGTGGTAGATATCACAAACGAAGTGACAGACGACTTACTGGCGAAGAAATCCATTTAAATAATGTGGTTCACTGTAATAGAATTTTTTTAGAAGCTTGTGCCATCATCCACCAGATGGGTTAGTTTTTTTGTTTTGATTTGAACAAAGTTGATTTTGTGTACAATGATTCTTTGACAGTGTGCAAAGAGTGCGTATCATTTTGTCATTTTTTTATGCATTTCAGTTTTGAGTAGAGTGAAAGAGATAGAACCAAAACATTCTAGTACATTCGGTTAAAATGCTAGTTCAATCTAGTAGTAGTGTTGCCATGTGGTACAATCCAGTAGTAGTGGTGTTGCCATGTGGTACACTGAAAAATTGCAATAGCAGGTTAGTCACCAAAGTTTTCGAGCCGCTCCGTCTGTCACTTCGTTTGTGGTAGATATACTGCAGAAAGGACTCGTCGTTTTTCTTCTTGCAACTACGCAGCAGCTCGTGGATTTCCGCACTTGTCACTTTATCGTCAAATTCTTCTTCAAGAGCCGCTTTTAAATCAATCCAGTAGTTAAGTCCGGATGAGCTATTCACAAATAACTTTGCGGTGCCTTTCAGCAGCCGTCGACCATAAACAAACTTTAGCACATCGCTCCACCCGAAGTTTTCGCACGTCTTCTCGAAATCGCCCAACTACTCACGCACATCGCGATAGGAACATTCCACGGAAAACTTCTCAAGGGAATCTCCGATATCGTGGAAAGTAAACTGCGGCGGCCGCGCATTTCCTTTAACCTTAGTATTAGCAACATTGATCACTGTTGCGTCATCGACCACACTGTTCTCCAACAACTTCACACAAGAGTCACTTTTTTACCACTTGAAGATAGATTTCTATCTGCACACAACTCACGCAGACGTTTATTCGTAAGTTGAGTAAGATGCTCTTTACTTTCGGACATTTTCGGAACGAGATTGTGTTCTTCGATCACACAAACACCATTCTGTCCTCACAGCGACTCACAGGTGAAGTTATTCTCTCTCCAGTCTCGTCACTCGCAGTGACGGAGAAATTTCGCTTCGGTCACACAGTTAGCAGTGTGGAGATTTCTCTTCCATCTCACATTCTCACAACACTCGGAATTGTGGAGACTTTTCTATCTCCGGGCGGCGTGATTATCCAATAATTCACTTTTCGCCCACACAGCAAAAAAAGTGTAATATCAAGCTGATGTATGAAATAATGATGTAATAGCAAAAAGCAGATACAATATTACATCAATGGATGTAATTTTGTTCGCAAAATCGATGTTCATCGTACAACGTTATATTACACAACCGATGGATTGACCTGGTTGCAGCAGTTTGGATGTAATATTCAACAACTTTTTTTTCTGTGCACTTTTAGAAACTCAATCTTTTTTTTTCAGACAACTCGCTGATGCGTTCAGCTTAAAATACATTCTACTACTCTGCGTCATCTGTCTCGCTCACTTCTACATATATTTTTAGCGGTTTTCCAGGAGATATCTAAACTAGCTTTCTAAGAATAGGGAAAAGTGATTTTTGATTAAATAAGCAGAAATTTATTACCCAGGAAACCACTGGTATTTCGATAAAAATAAGTTTTTTTAGTTCTTAGCATCACAAGAATGTCCCGGGAGCAGTTATAATAATGCTGCGGTTGATGGTGTAATAATTAAAGGAAAAGCTTTTTTTTATTATTACTTTTTGGTGTATTTATTATTTTTTTGATGTAGTTATTAAAGTTAAAGTTTTTTTTTATAAAAAAAGTAAGAAATTATAAAATTATAAAAACCAGCTTATCTTTCAGCTCCACATTCAAGATGCAGTTATAAGGCCACCAGTCACGAATTATGTACCATAGCCCTGTAACTATCAACTGTTCATGTTTGAATTGAAAATTCAAATTTTGGTGCGTTGACTTATAGTATATGGTTGAACACACTTCGTTAACTAGCAAATGCAGCCTTAGCCTTCTTGATTCGTGCACCTATGTCGCTCTTGGCTCCGCAGTCTTACGCTATCTGGCTGCCAAGATATTGGAAACTTTCGACTATCCCCACTGCTTGCCCCACTAACGTAACTAACGATCTTCACGGAGCTTAGGATATTTTCACGGAACTTCGACATGATTTACAGAACTTCTCTTTTAAATTGATGTGATATTTTGATGTCGCTATGGAGCGATATCTGAATTATCAAATGTATGCTCTCCGCATGTGCGCATCACAAGTAGGACATTATGCCTCAGCAAGCATCGTGTTCCATTTATCCTTAGGTTTGAAACGTTGCTGGCGGTATGCGCATGTGCTTTAAAAAGCAATGTAATTCTGGACCATGAATAACACCGGTATGAAAAATGAATTTTATCTCTCTATGTGCATTGGAGCACACACAGCAAAAAATTAATTTTGATATCACATCAAAGTGGATGCACTTCAATCGTGTTGAAAATATGGTGTAATATTACTTGCCAAAAAAGACAAAATTATCATTAATACAGTGCATGAACTGATATTACGCAGCATTTGTTTATTTTTGTGGCTATAAAAATTACATGAGATTTTCGACATGATTGAAGTGCATCCTCTTGGATGTAATATTAAAATTTATTTATTGCTGTGCACTGTCAGTACACATTCCTGATGGCTCAGATGGATGGACAATGGTCTAACAATACAAAAGTCCCAAGTTCAATACTGTGAATAGAGGTTTTATTTTTTTTTTATATTTTCGTTCATCTGAATTTGAATTCAAATGTTTTTATAACAGATGTGAATTTGTTTTACATTTTAGAATCAGAATTCATACAGATATTTAGAAACACTTTAATCATTGGTTGATTGGAATGAGAATCCATTTTAATGCAAGTGGTTGATGCAACTATCCGACGTTGGACCACTGATACACACCACTTTTTGATGGCTTTTATGAATGAGCACAGATTTTGGGCCTTATTACGGGTGTCACTAAACGGTGATAAGCAAGTGATACTCAGAATAAGAGCCGTGATTACCGTACAAATCAAATGGGAATCACTTCACCGTGACGACAAGTGACAACTTTTCACCGTGAAGTAACATCCGTAATAAGCCCCTTTAAAATTAATTTGAAAACATGAATGATGTAGTATTAGTGACTGACTACTATTTGACTTATCTTATACTGAAAACCTTGCCCACAATCAACCTGGAAACAGATCCTGCATATTTAGGCTTTTCGTTACCAGTAAAGCTTTTAGGAACGTTCTGTTGAACTTCCTCAAATATAAATTAGGAGTATAGGCCGATAATATATCTCATAGCCCAACCTTCGTAAGTGAATGCCACGATACTTTGAAAATGTTACTGGTCTTGTCCGATATTTTGATTGTTCTACAGCTCAACCTATAGTGATGCATAGAGACACAGAGATTTTTAGCTTCGTTGCAGCTTGCTTTCATTTGACCTGGATCCAAGTCACCTTTCTGTTTTTTGGCGAAGCTCCGCTGCGACTCCTGGCCTGCCTCTGCTGCGATGGTCTGCCTTGCTTGCAGATTTTGATTCCACACTTTCGTAGTATGTGGCCGACTCATTTCTACTTACGTTTGTCAATTTCTGTTTTTTTTAACTTTTTATTTCTTTCAAATTCAAAATTACATTTAATTTCAACCTAGGTGAACCAGCTGCTACAGTAACTTACCAGCCTTAATTGTTATGAAATATAAATATATAAATAAATATAACATTGTTCTTGCTTGGCAATTCAGTATTTTAAACAGGTTTTCTAAACCTGCATGTCAGTACAACAATTATTTTGAGGGACATTTCAAGCGTAACTATTCAAATCGACGTATCTGATTTTGTAAACATGACTATTTGCCTTAACTGCTAACTTACTTACGCAAGCAAACGCCATCATCAGCAAGGGGAACCTTTCCCCTACTAGCTGGTATTGTTAGTTTCGGTGAGTGAGCGAGCAGTTGCCACAAATCGTCGATTGAAGTGATTGTTTACAAAATCAGATACGTTGACTTGAGTAGTTATGCTTGATTTGTTCTAAAGTCTCAACATTTGAAATTTTACGTACCTCGATAGTACTGTACCAAGGAGGCAATCATCTCCAGAACTATGTTCTGAATCCTTTGAAGTGCTTTTTTCCTGGTAGTGCAACAACTTGACCTTATTGGCACAACACAAAGCATGGCCGGTCTTAAAACTTGTTTAAATATTAGAAGTTTATTCTTCAGGCATAGTTTGGATTTCCTGATTCGATTGCAAACATTTTATATATTTGTTACATTTAGCCTGAATTCCCTGTGAACTTTAAAAGTTCATTTTTGGTCTTGTACTAATACAAGATATTTCACTTGGTTTGACCAATAAATTAGTGCTCCGTTCAAAGTTACTATGTGACTACTACTAGGATTCAAAAATGAAGCTCTAGGCTTATGTGGAAATATTATAAGTTTGGGAGCTTTGGGAGAAATCTTCCATTTTTGTCAATAAGAAGAGTAAATATCCACACTTTTCTGCAGTGTTCTGCAAATAACACGAAGACTTCTTCCTTTAGCGGAAATGCCAGTGTCATCAACAAATAAAGGCAAATCAGGGAGGTCTGAAATGAAAATGTTATATAATATAGACCCACGAATGCTACTCTGAGGAACTCCAGCTCTCACAGGTAGTCGTTCAGATTTGGGATTTTGATAATTTACCTACAGAGTTCTGTCAGCTAAATATGTTTTAACTATTTTCATAATATAGAGTGGAACATTAAACTTTTTCAATTTAACTAAACACTGTTGTATGCTTTTTTATGTCTAGAAGAGCAACTCCAGTTGAGCAGCCTTCAGATTTGTTTGAACGATTTAAATTGGTAACGTTTAAGAGTTGATCAGTAGTTGAATGCCCATGGCAAAATCCAAACTGTTTATGTGCAAAAAATGAGCTCGTATGTGAAGCGTCATTCTATTCAAAAATATCTTTTCTAAATGTTTACTTATTGAAGAAAGCAAACTTATTGGACGGTAGCTAGAAATTTCAGCTGAATTTTTATCCGGCTTCAAAATTGGAAAAAAAAATACATTTTTTCGTTTATCAGGAAAGTATACCAAACATCTGATAAATAGATTTACTAAGAAAGACAAGGTACTCTCTGGGAGTTTTTTTATGGGGATATAGAAAAATCCATCGTCAGCTGGAGCTTTCATATTATGAAACTTTTAAGGTACAGATCTTACTTCCTCCAAATCAGTCCTCCTGGAATTTTAGAAATATTTTCCCGAGTGAAAATATTAAGATAATCCCGAGCAACCTGATTCTCAGTAGGACTAGTAAGATCCAAACTGAAATAATGTGAATTCTTGAATTGCTTAGCAAGTTTTTGATGTTTTTCCGAATATGTTATCAACATTTTTTCACCTCATTTAAGTGCTGGAATAGGCCTTTGAGTTTTTTTTTAATATATGTGAGCCTCCAAAAGGGGTTTGGAATTGGGGTCTAATTTCGGAACATTATTTTCAAATGTTTTGTTCCTCAGGGCAGAGACTCGCTTTTAAATTGTTTTTGCAAATCCCGTCACATAACTTTCATGGCAGGATCACGTATTCTGAGATATTGCCCCCAACGAACATTTTTTGGACGGATCAAGAGCTGAAGATCGTAGTCTATTAAAATTGGATCGTTTTTAACCTCTCATTTTGGTACTGAGGCATCTCTTGCTTCAACTATAGAAGTAGTCAGAGATTCAAGAGTATAATAATGTGTAATCATGTGTAATTTTACATGGAAATTCGTCAATAAAAATGTGTGGAATTCTATTAGTGTAGGTTTCTGAAGGTCACCTTTCCGAAAATTATCTTGCTGATATACGAATTGGAATGGAAAATAGGCCGCTATAAACATAAGTTGTCCAAATTTAGTTAAAACAGAAGATCCCAAAGTTTCAAAAACTTTGGTTACAAATGAAGAAAGAATTCGATGATTGATACGTCTATCAACAATGATGGCAACGTCACCACCAGCTCCATCAAGACGATCATTTCCATTAATGAAATAATGTGTGTCCCTTTTACCGTATGGTAGGGTTTAAAGAACGTTCAGTTATAACGGAGACATACTCGCTATGAACTCTCAAAAAGTTGAATAGCTCGTCTTCACTATCTTTAAGAGATCGTGCATTCCAATTCAAAATATTTAATGATTTAAAATCCATTACTGAATTTCAAAGTCATGACGATATTGTTCGCAAATTTTACTCCAGTTTGAATAGCATCAAACATGGAGTTCGTTTTTAGCATATCAGTAATCATGTCAATTATTGTTTTCTGTAAAAATTTCATTTTAGGAAACGATACCTAAGTCAAAATCATTGCTCTCTGTGTTTTTATGGTTTTTATCAATTTGAACGATTAGAGTTTTTCTAAAATTGATGGTGTAAAAAAAAAAAGATCTTATTCCGGATTTGTATCTGAAGGACGAAAAGTGGAAGAGGCTGATAGGCAAACAGAAGGTCATCAAGATGGAGTGAATTAAGCGGGCCGCCATACGGGAAGTTGAAGCATTTGAGTAAGGGTTGGTCGCCGGTAAGGGCCAGTAAGTGCTGCCAGCAGATGAATCAAGAGGTATTCGAAACAAAATTGGTAAGAAATGTCCATTCAAATCGATTTAATACCGTTGAACAAATTTCAAAACTATATACGTGCCAGATTTGGAAATAATATTTTTGAATCTGGAAGTGTGTTTATGATACCATTATCCATTTGATAAAGGTAGAGTGAACATGCGGGGCTTATTGTAAGTAAAAGTGACCTCGGAGTGGTCGTGAATTACCAGGCATTCTGAAATGGGTCACTGGAGCTGCAATAGAGCTAACACCTTCTAACTCCCGGACTAAACCTGCTTTAATTTAAGGGTAATAAAAAGCAGTTTTCTTCCATAATAACACTGCCGGACAGTGGGGGTTAGATTGTACACACACACACACACGATACCTAAGTCAAAATCATTAACATTTTCGTTAGCATTATGGTGGCTAGAATATTTATTTCGATTTCTACCAGCTGCAATAGCATTATAGGTAGCTATTTACTTGTTGAACATTGTTAGCAGCTCATTCCTCGCCGATAGCTTGAAGTAGCCGGACGTAGTTTGTTCGTGTCTCCGTTGCGGGTATTGGTTTCGTAGCCGGTGGAGTTTTTTTTCCCACCATAGTGGTTTTTTATATCGCGCGTTTTACCTACCGTGGACGAAGTTCAGTGCCCAAGGCAACCGCAGTCAGCAGAGGAAGTAGCCACCTTTAGCGACGCTATAGGTGGACTATCATCTCACCGTCATCATCTCATCACCACTCCAAAGCAGCAAGCAACAACAACAAAGCAGCAAACGGAGTGGCTGCACCAGCTCACACAGCCGGCACCGGCCGGTGTTAAGTATACCTACTATACAATAGTCTTCTCTAGCCCATTGCCGCGCTTTTGTTATTCAATTTTGCGCGTGGCTTTGCTCTCTCCCCTGATAGGGTTGTGAGGGCTATAGTGGTGCAACTTCTTGCAACTAGTGAAAAGTTTTTCTTTTTTCTTTTTTTTTTTTTTTTTTGATAATTTTGTTTTTGTTTTGTTTGGTTGTTCATACACTGGGCAACAAAATATTAACAACTAGTAGTTAAGTAGATTAATTGGTGAAGGTTTTTTGAAGTATTTTTTTTTCCTTTTTAAGCGGTTGTGCACCGCGTTTGCGCAACACTTATGGCGTCTTCAGATACCTACGTTGCGCGAACTAGATACTATCAACCGTCTTCGAAAGGACCATGGGTTGTCTTTTTTCGGCCTAAAAATAAACCTTTGAAAACTCTCGACATTTCGAGAGACTTGCTGCGGAAGTTTCAATAAACTGCGTGTAGAAGCACCGACTTATGATGTGGCAAATAAAATTGCTGAACATGAGCTGTTTAGTGTTGAGTACAACATCTACATCCCTTCTCGAGATGTGGAGATAGAAGGTGTGGTCTCCGACGCGAGTCTGAGTGTCGAGGATTTAAAACGAGCATCGGGTTGCTTCAAAAACTCGAAAATCGGTCAGCAGGTACAGATACTGGATGTTAGGCAACTGCATTCAGTATCTTTGCAAGATGACAAGAAAGTTTATCAGCATTCAGACTCGTTTCGGGTGACTTTCGCTGGTTCAGCTCTCCCAAACTTTGTCAAAGTTGATGGTGCTTTTTTTCCGGTGCGGTTGTTTGTACAGAGGGTATATAATTGTACCAACTGCAAAAGGCTGGGACACTCGGCCAGCCATTGCGGCAACAAAACTCGTTGTGGCAAATGTGGTGAAAACCACAAAGAGGATTCTTGCCACAAAGAATCAGTAAAATGCGCTTACTGTGGCGAGAATCCTCACCCCTTGCAGGAGTGCCCGATGTACAAGCAGCACTCCGATAAAGTGCAGCGTTCAATCTCTGGACGCTCCAAGCAGACATATGCTCAAATGTTGAAGGCTGCATCAGCCGTCCAAGATGCAAACCAATTTTCGGTTTTGTCAGTTGAAGAATCGGACTCTGACTCATCCGATGAGGGTGACTCTACGGTGGTGCACGCACCTTTGAAAACGAACGGATCCTCAAAACGAAAATGCTCCTCCCCGAAAGTGCGCCGTAAGAAAACTAAAGTCACTCCCAGAGGATTGCAAAATTCCCAGGGTAATGGGGCTGAAAAAATTAAATCGAAGGCTCCTACTGCTCCACTTCCTGGCTGCAGTAAGGATTTTCCGCCATTACCCAACAAAGAAAAGAAAAACAAAAAAGCTGCTCCTCAAACTTCTCAAAAGAAATCCAAGTCCGAACGCGGTTTGCTAGCTTTTTCGGACATTGTGGAATTCATAATAAATATGTTCAACATACAAGACCCTCTTAGAAGCTTAGTTTCTGCCTTGCTTCCAACACTAGAATCATATCTTAAGCAATTGACTGTTTCATGGCCCCTCCTTGCATCAATCATATCTTTCGATGGATAATTCGTCGAACGAGGTTGAAGATATGATCACTGTGCTACAGTGGAACTGCCGTAGTCTAGTGCCTAAACTAGACTCGTTCAAATTTTTACTTCACAATTCTGATTGTGATATATTTGCTCTCTGTGAAACATGGCTTTCTTCCGATAAAGAACTCAACTTCCACGATTTTAACATTATTCGCCTGGATAGAGACGATTCTTATGGAGGAGTACTTTTAGGGATCAAAAAGTGCTACCCTTTCTACAAAATTTCCCTTCCTGCTCTATCAGGCGTCGAAATCGTCGCTTGCCAAATAAATGTGAAGAACAAAGATCTTTGCATAGCTTCAGTATACGTTCCACCAAGAACCTCCATTAGCCGTAGTCAACTCTGGAATCTAGTTTCGATTCTTCCATCCCCAGTATTAATTCTGGGTGATATGAACTCCCATGGTACTGGGTGGGGCGATCTATATGACGACAATAGAGCGGCTATTTTTTACGATTTATGTGACGATTTCAATTTGACTATTTTGAACACTGGTGAAGCGACACGTATAGCAAAACCTCCGGCTCGAGAAAGCCGACTCGACCTATCTTTGTGTTCAAGATCGCTATCATTGGATTGTCAGTGGAAGGTTATCAATGATCCCCATGGTAGCGATCATTTGCCAATCATCATTTCAATAAAGTGTGGCCCTCACTCTGCAGAACCATCTCGGGTTCCATTTGATCTTACAAGGAACATCGACTGGCAGAAATATGCAACGGCGGTGACAATCGGTGTCGATTCAATAGATGCGCTTCCACCATTGGAAGAATATCGATTCCTAGCCGATTTGATTTACAAAAGCTCACTGGAAGCACAAAAAAGAAAAGTTCCAAGTGCACCCTTTAAAAGGAGACCAGCCACACCTGGTTGGGACGAAGAATGCACAAAATTGTATGTAGAAAAATCTGATGCTTTCAAAGCTTTTCGTAGACACAAAACCTCCACTTACTTCGAGGAATATTCAAAGCTTGAGACAAAGCTGAAACAATTAATCAAAGCAAAAAAACGCGGTTATTGGCGCAATTTCGTCGAGGGACTCTCACGAGAAACCTCAATGAACACCTTGTGGAGGGTGGCTCGCAACATGCGTAACCGCTCATCTTTCAATGAGAGTGAAGAATACTCCAACCGATGGATATTCGATTTCGCTAAAAAGGTCTGTCCGGACTCAGTTCCAGCACAAAATATTCTTCGAGAAGCGTCTCCTAGCGGCGGCTCTCTGGATAGACCATTCTCAATGCTGGATTTCTCTATGGCTCTTCTTTCATCGAACAACTCCTCACCGGGAAGCGATATGATTAAATTCAATCTTCTGAAAAATCTCCCAGATATCGCTAAAAGACGCTTGCTAGATTTATTCAATTCCTTGCTAGAAAACAACATTGTACCGCCTGAATGGAGACAGGTCAAAGTAATAGCCATTAAAAAACCTGGCAAATCAGCGTCTGACCATAACTCATACCGTCCGATTGCTATGCTTTCGTGCATTAGGAAATTGTTGGAGAAAATGATCCTTCGGAGACTCGATCACTGGGTCGAATCAAATAACTTGCTATCAAATACACAGTTTGGGTTCCGCAAGAGCAAAGGAACAAACGATTGTCTAGCGCTGCTTTCCACAGATATTCAACTGGCCTTTGCGCACAAGGAGCAATTGGCTTCAGTATTCTTGGACATTAAGGGGGCTTTTGATTCAGTTTCCATTGAAATTCTGTCAGACAATCTGCACAGATGTGGACTTTCTGGAATTTTAAATAATTTCTTGTACAATTTGTTGTCAGAAAAGCAAATGAACTTTTCCCTTGGACAACTGACAACTTCCAGAATTAGCTACATGGGCCTGCCCCAAGGCTCATGTCTCAGCCCTCTTCTTTATAACTTTTACGTCAAAGATATCGACAACTGTTTGGCAGAACAATGCACGCTAAGACAACTTGCAGATGACGGTGTGGTTTCCGTAAGAGGTCCACATGCCGTGGACTTGCAAGGACCATTGCAAAATTCCTTAGATAACTTGTCTTCTTGGGCTATGAATCTAGGGATCGAATTCTCGCCGCAGAAAACTGAACTGGTAGTGTTTACTCGAAAGCGGTACCCAGCCCAAATGCAGCTTAATCTTTTGGGCAGAAACATTACCCAATCATTGTCTTTCAAGTACCTTGGGGTCTGGTTTGATTCAAAGTGCACTTGGAATGCTCATATTACGTACTTGAAGCAAAAATGTCAGCAGAGGATCAACTTTCTCCGTTCAATTTGCGGCACATGGTGGGGTGCTCATCCGGGAGACCTCATAACGCTTTATAAAACAACTATTCTCTCTGTTCTAGAGTATGGCTCTTTCTGCTTTCTCTCGGCAAGAAAAAGTCACCTAATAAAATTGGAACGAATTCAATATCGTTGTCTGCGTATTGCTCTAGGCTGTATGCACTCAACGCATAACATGAGTCTCGAGGTTCTGGCAGGAGTAACACCCCTCCAGAACCGTTTCTGGGAGCTCTCTCTCAGAATACTAATCAAATGCGGAGTGACGAACACACTTATAATTGCAAATTTTGAAGAAATTCTTGGGCTGAACACACAATCTCGATTTATGAGAATCTACCACCACTACATATCATCAGATATGTGTCTTCCTTGTTATACTCCAGACCGTGTTCACTTCACCAATCGCAGTTCCTCAATTGAATATGATCTTACCATGAAACAAGCAACTCATGGGATTCCCGATCAACTTCGACCTATTATTATTCCGCGTATTTTTACTGAAAAGTACCAACAAGTCAATTGCATGAAAAGATATTTTACAGACGGGTCTCGTCTCAGTGGATCCACTGGCTTCGGTGTCTTCAATGAAAACTCTAGCGCCTTCCGCAAACTCCAGGAACCTTGTTCCGTTTTTGTTGCTGAGCTGGCAGCAATCAACTTCGCATTGGGGATGATTTCCAACATGCCCGCAGACCATTACTTCATCTTCTCGGATAGTCTCAGTTCGATTGAGGCTATTCGGTCGATGAAACAAGGTAGGCACTCATCTTATTTCCTTTCAAAGGTAAGGGAGCAGATGTGTGTGCTCGTCGAAAGATCATATATGATTACCTTTGTATGGGTCCCCTCACATTGCTCAATCCCAGGCAATGAGAAGGCGGACTCTCTCGCAAAGGTGGGCGCACAGGAAGGCGAATTGTATGACAGGCAAATTTCACACGATGAATTTTACCATTTAGTGCGTCAGAGTACCTTTTCGAGTTGGCAAACCGATTGGGACACTGGAAATCTTGGACGGTGGTTACATTCAATTATTCCTAATGTTTCTTCGAGAGCGTGGTTTAAAGGCTTGGACTTAAGTCGTGACTTCATTCGCGTGATGAGTAGACTTATGTCCAACCACTACTCGCTAGATGCTCATCTCAATAGAATAAACCTCGTGGACAGCAACATCTGTCGGTGTGGAAACGGTTACGATGACATCGAACACGCAGTTTGGCAATGTACGGATAATGACGCCGCCAGAGAGCGACTTTTGAATACCCTCGAGGCCCAAGGAAGACAACCCTATGTTCCTATCAGAGACGTGTTGGCAACCCGTGATCTCTGCTATATGCAGTCCGTTTATGTTTTTCTTCAAATGTCTAGTATAAGAATTTAATTCCTTTTGTCTTTTGTCTCTCTTTATTAGTTTTTGTTTGTCTTGTCCCCCCGTCTCGATGAGTCTCATCGTCGCCCACTGGTCACCCACCATAGCCGGTCGAACTCCAGACGAAGCTAGAACAGCACTACCGTTCATACTGGCGACAACGCTCTGATGAGACAACGAAACCCTACCCCAAGCTCCTCCCCTGATCCTATCCTTCGAAAATGTACCCTTCTAACCTCGAGTAAGCCGCGAGTAATCGGCCCAACTCCTACTAGACATAGAATTAAGTGAATTTTGTTACACACAGTGAACAATGAATTATCGGCTCCGTAAAGCTAACGCGATTGAGCCTTCCAAATAAACGAACTAGATAAAAATTGTTAGCAGCTGGTAAAGATGAAGAATTTCAAGCAGGGGAGCTGTTTGTACCTATGGGTACGAATGTAGAATTTGTTCTTCGCTGACCGCTGTTAACAGCAGCGAAATTAATACCTGGTCAGAAACGTGGAGCATTTCCTACCTATCACTTAGAACGAGATTCCCAAAAATTGGAATTTGAATGTTCAATTTTCTTAGGATCTTCCTTCACAGGACAGTCGTCCTTTGCGTAAAAGCAATCACCACAATTCATGCATTTAGCTGGCATGTAGCAATTTGTTGTTCCGCGACCACATCCCTGGCACTTACGGCATAGGGTGAGGTTTTGGAAATTTCCTCCAGTCTTCCTGAAGTGTTCCCACTTCATTCGGACATGGTTCATAAGGCTAGCTTCTTCTAAGGCCTTATGCGTGTTGAGTTTACTAGACGTGAAGTGAACTAAATATAAATTATTAGAAATCTCGTTGCGTGCATCGCAATGACAGGATTTCATTTTCATTACTCAAAATAATTTTGTCAATTTATCTTTGATCTGATCCAGGAATTCACCACTGGACAGACATTTCAAGAGAACCTTGAACAGACGTTCAGTGTTGGTGTCGTAAGTAAAACAATTGTGCTGCTTCTCAGTAAGATACTTAAGTAAATGCTTGAATTCGTCCAAGGTTTCAGCCAAAACACGGCATTCGCCCGACGGCCAATTTGAAGTGAAAACTTGAGTTTAACGAAGTTAAAAAGTTTCGCGCAAAGAGCATGGAAACCGGAAGTGGTTATCACAATACGGATACCTTTTCCTTCTTGGCATTAACCCAGGAAATTTTAATGGAATTTTGCATGGATGATGGATCATTTTCATCATCCGTGAGCATATCAAATTGATTGCTCAAATATTTTTTATCAGAAGGGGGATCATCTTTTGCGTTTAGGGACCATGGAGACAGTAATACGTTTCTCCAAATCGACTTAAAAGCAGATTACTATAAGAATCTGAAGGATCAAAGAGGAATTTTCCAAATCGATATCCAAGCAGGATTACCTCGGGTAGGGTCCAAACAAAAATCGAAGAGGAAAAATTAAATAGAAATGTATATTTTTTCTCCAAATTGATTTCCAAGCAGATTACAATAATAATCCGAAGGATCTAAGTGGAATTTCCCAGATAGATTTCCGAGCAGGATTACCTCGGGTATGGTCCAAACAAGGATCGAAGAGGAATAAGAGTCGATAAGGTAGAACAGGTAATATTGAGCACTGAAAAGAGCGATTTAAATTTGTTGTAGCTTTAGGTAGCAGTAACAGTTCCTTCAGCAAAAAGCGACTTGATCGGCACCTCAAGAGAGAACGATGCGGACTTGCCAATTTCAGTTGATATTGGCTTCTGATGGCATCAATGATACAGCTTTGCATTTGAGATTGTGCTGATTCTGCATTTATGTCGCTATTGGTTTCATAGTCTGGCGCTATCTGTCTGCAGAGATATTGGAAACTTCCACCTTTATCCACTGCTTACCTAGCTACCGTAAAGTTGAAAGGGTGTCCGTGTTAACATTCAACGATTTGGTCTGGTTGCCGTTGCTGGTGACACCCAGCACAGGCGATGTGGATAGGGTCGGACAAGGCTCCATTATGCAAAACTTTGCACTTGAAAGACATGTACCGCACTTCGGTGAGGTTGATGATTTCATCCGTGATTGAGTCGATCGAAAGCTTCATCGTAGTCAATGAATGCCATATACAGAGACTTTTAGAATTCTTTAACAAGACTGCAGGATGATACAAAGCGTAACAATAAGGTACGCCCAAGATCTTCCGGTAATGAATCCAGAGTTGCGTCAATCTTCTCCTGTAAGCAATTCATGATAAATTTGCACAGAAAATTGAGAACAATACGCAGTCACACACACAACCAGATCCCTCTAATTAGGACCTTCACTAAGATGGTGTGCAACAAGTTAACGGGAAAAGTAGCTGTGTTCCAGCTATTGTAGATTAATTGATGCGTGAATTAAATTCTCGGACAATTGATCATCCTGAAATATTGAAAACTTTGACGAGGACTTTATGAAGATATTTTATCATCTTTGGAATAATTGCTGATCTATCTGCTATATTCTTAGAATATTTGAGAAAAGTGATATTAATTGTTGGACAGTTCAAGATCTTAAGAAAAATATCAGGTCAACCTGCATTTTTGAAAAAATATAAGAGGACTTTATGGATATCGACACTTGAACACTTGATGGAGATTTGAACACTTGAAAGTCTTTGCACGTGATTTTATTCCGAGAAGGTCACGAATTTTATTATTTGTTTAGAATACTGCGTAGGATGCTAGGGACGGTAAATCTAAAGAAGTTCACAGAAGCTCGTAGAACTTTATGGAACTTCGGAAAATTTCACGAAATTCCGGAGATATTCATGAAACTCAAAATTCAAATGTTATGCATGTGTTTATTCACCTACGAGTTCTGTCTTATTAAATTCAAGTGCACAATAATTAGCGATGAGCTTTTCGAGTAAAAAATCATTGCTTTATATGTTGGCATTTTTCTTTGTTCTTAGTGTTTGTGTTTGCATTATTCGATGGAAAACTGAAGAAATCTTCATGTCCATGCTATCAATTGCCTATTAAGACGGTTTTATGAGTCTTTCCTTGGACTGAACATTTTCTGACGTGAGTGTGAGTAATTGAAAATTGAAGATGCATGAAAATCTCAAGCGTGAGTTTTGGTTTGTAGATTTGTGCACAAGTGTATTCTTTCAGCTCAATGAATGAGATTTTGAGAATGCTTTTCCAAACACCTATTATCGAAATTATGAAATCTCAGAAGGGTCGGATTTGAAGTCGAGATGGCTAGCAAGCCTAATAGCAAATGACGGTGATCGTTCTTTAAAGAACGATTCCCATAGGGTCCTTTCTTGGCATGGTTATCCTGGTATCACCCTGGGCCTTGCAAATTTCAGCAACGATTGTGGACGCCTGTTAGCCAATTGAACCGTCTATGGGGTTGATAAATAACTGCCGGCTTCGACAGCCTACCGAAACAAAACCAACAACAATGAAATAGTCCGCATCGCATGTATTCGGTCACACACAATAGTAGCGTGGATCAACGCCTAAGGAAATCCTGTAGTGCTTCAGAACTGTCGTCTAAACTCACAAAATGATACTACTACTGCGCCAATGAAAAGGGTAATATATTAATAGAATCCTGAAAGTTTCTTGTTGTTCATACATGTCCACGTAGTCCCTCTGAATACTCAGTTACCATTCTAGCCTTGTTACACAGTTCAGGGTTTTCATGGTACTATGCAAGCTACTCGGGAGTATTTACTGAATATATAGTTATATAACCTAATGGATTATAATAAAAAAGGATGCAAGAACTGAAAAAAAAGTCAAATTTTGAGATTCTTACTTTGACCCTTCTGATCGTCAACATTATTGCAGTGAGCCATTATAACGTCTGCAGGCATGCATTACAACCAACAAGCTGTTCAACATCTATGATTGCTGAGTGTATGAAAAATTCACGCAGTATTCACTCCACCGTCAGTATTTACAGTAGCCATGTTCTGTACTAGCTTGTGAAAAGCAGGGCTGTCATCTGATCCCTCAATGCACACAGTTTGCTTGTCTTTCACCCTGCGTATGTGTAAAGCAGCGGAGAAGAGAAGACAGACACACACCTAGAAATAATGAAAGCTCAATGTGTAGCCATCACTCCGACGACTCCGACGCAAAGAGCGCCACTCAGTGTAAGTTTGCAAATGGGAAACGCAGCAAAAATACCAAATTCTTCTTCGTTATGCACTTCTTCATCTCCTATGCATGCAGTCGTGGTAAGCAAAGTCAGCAAAGAACTCAAAGAAGACATGTTTTTTAGGTAGAAAATTCAGTGCCAACATTTATTTTTCATGAGTGAGCTTTTATTCACGAGAAATCGACGGCTAAAGCCTTTGTTTACAAATGCAATTACGCCCCTTTGAAATGTTGACACTAAATTGTCGATCAAGGAAAACGTAGCTAAGTATGTTGATCTCACTGAGGACACAAAGGATTCTCCGGAAATAAATGCTACAACATTGGCTTGGAATCTGGTTTGGCATTGGGAAAGTATCAATGCGCTTATTTTGACCATTGTAGAGATCGGAAACTGAGAATCGAAAAATACCCGAAAATCTAGTACACCGGTTCAGTGAAATTATTCATATTCATAGTTCTCACACACTACACAATAAATCCTTTGAAAACAAATCCCAAAATGTTCGTTTAGGATCTGTTTAGGGGATCAGAAAATTTTAAAGTGCTTACCGTTTTAGAGAACGGAAGCCGAGAATCGTAAGGCTCCCGGAAATTGATTTTCACGCTCCTGTGGAACCGTTAGTGAAAAGTTAAAAACAACTCTAAAAATATGTATAGGTATGTATCGTTTTATGTTGTGATCAATCCTCGTGCTCATAAATAAAATTTCCAATGGTATTTCTTAATTCTATGGGCTGTAAAATATTAACCATATGTATCCCAAAAATCCAAAATACGTTTGAGCATAGTATGAGCATGAGAATTGACAATCATGCATTTCGTAGTTGCTACTCTGTGATGGACCAAGTCCAGCAAAATTTGCATGATGAACCATAGGGATGGGTCTTGAAATTTGTAATCCATTCTCAGCGTGAAAAATTCAGTAACTCATTACTTTCAAGGTCAATAACGATGCCGGCCACGTTTTTACGGTCATCGGGGAGGAAAAGGATTGATATTAATTATTTCCAACTTGAAAATGTTCTGGACCGAACTGGGAATCCGACTTAGTTATACCATTATTTAACTAGCAGAATGTGGAAGGATTACGGAAAAGATTAACTGAACCGTTCCAGTTTTCGTTTTCAGTGCAGCTACGATCGATGAATTCGTTTGCGAAGACAGGTCGCTAAATCTGAATCAGATGGTCAAAACACAAATTTTAAATCTATACATGCATGTTTTAACCATGTTTGAGAGATAATATACAATGAGACGTTTGTCAAAATGGACTTCAGTCAGGTCACATCAACCCACCCAATTATCCTCAGATCCGCTCAATCAAAACATTTAGGGCTATCGTCAAGCGGAAGTTACCATTTTTTAAACCATCGGTAATGCACAAGTAGTTGAGTGCATACATCATTTTCACTGCCACGACATGATTCTAATACTACGGATTGTTAAAATCCACATTCCGTTGACTCATATTAATATTAATTAATCAATCAACTCGTTAAAAACTCTGATCGATTGGACTGACTTAGAATCATCACATCTGCGCGCATTTTTCGCGCGTGCTCTTACATTAATATCATTTTTGATCACACTATCATAAGGTTTTGCACCATCTCACAGTGTCGGGCCTCCAAACAAAAGTCGTACAAAACCTAAAATGTTTCAGAATCTGGTTGAAAATCACATTTAGTAAGTTTTGGGATGCTGATCCCATTTTTGACGTCAGAAGTCATAAAAATGAGAACTAATCTCCCTAAACAGTGAACTTATCTGTACCTATGAACCTATTGATTGATTATTTATTAAGCTGTTTAATTCTAAACATTTTTCTGTTTATTAGGGATCATTATTGAGGACATCACAAACATAACTAAAAACAAGATATAATAACCAGTTTGTTTCATTAACACCCATACACCATTTCTGAGATGTTTTACTCGGGTATTAAAAACAAACAGACAGAACATATATAAAGAGAAAACGGATTAAAGCTATACCAGCAGGCGTACATCTGCTCCTCCAATCCGCTGCCCAAGCATTGAAATCTCCTTGGATGACGACTGGTCTCCGTCCAATAAGCTCTTCGGTGAGCCAATCTAGCATGAGGTGGAACTATGATAAAATATGATTTTCTGAATTTTGGAATCATCAGATGTTATAATCATATTTTGTACTTGTTAGATACACGAAGAGGTTGAAATACAAGTGTTTGACACATGAAACATTTTAAATTCGCTTTCAGATAGTCACAATCAGCGATTTTACGACTCGCGAGCGCTCACTCTGAGTGAATGCTCACGAATCATAAAATCGCTTATTGTAACACTCTGGTAGCAAAATAGACAGGTTTTATGAGTCAGACACTTGCCTTTCATCTTCTTCTTGTATCTAACAAGCACAAAATATCATTATAACATCTAATGATTTCAAAATTCAGATAATCATTTTTTATAGCAAATGAGTGGAAGCAACCCTGCTTGTATGAGTGCCATTCCTGTTTCGCTAAGGCTATGGCTATTCCAATAGCTATATATGGTTATTTCTGTGGCTACGGCTATGTTTATGTTTATGTCTATGTCTTTGTCTTTTTTATGGTAAGGTATAGGAAAGCTTCACGAAGCCTGGCCTGTAATGAAGCAGCACGGTGTGTTATCCATTAGTGAAGCTCCACTAAAACCCATCCCTTACTCTCTCTTCTGCCTGGATCCCCCGGGACCACGGTGAAACTACCTCATCCAGGCATTTCTGCAGCACTATCCTGAACATGTCCGGGGACGCCTGGATCGCCGCTTTCAACGCTACGTTGGGGATTCCATCCAAACCGGGAGCTTTATTTACCTTCAATCTTTTCGCAACTGCTACGAGTTCCTCGTTGGTGACTTCGACGATATCTCCCTCTCACTCTTCTCTAGGCACATTTCAGCGAGTATCGTTGGACCTCTGATCTTCACCTACTCAGCGTCTTGACCCAGCTCCTTAAAACAGTTTAACTTGCTCTGCTTATCTCTGCGAAAAGTGCTGCTGGTTCCCTCGTTGGTCAGCATAACTAACCAGAGCTTCCAGCAGACTGTGCCCTCTTGCACTGGAACATCTGCTTCCCCCCTCCACTGCCCAAGCATTGAAGATTCCTTCGATGACTGCTTCGATGACTGCCGGTCGTCGTCCGATTTCCTCTTCATCGAGCGTGGATTTTGAGGTCCTTTCGGCGTCTCCTGTGTTTCAGCTGCTTCTTTCTCCTTGGACACGATAACTTCGAGCAGTCACAGATCTCCTCTTCAGCGCATCCTGTTCACATTCGGCAGCAATAATGGCGAAGTCATGGAGTTCATTGATTCTCCTCCTGACTTTCATCAATTTGGTATTTCCAAGCTGCAATCCTTCTTGGGGTGTGCTTCTGCTGGATTTCGATGTGAACATCTGGCTTAGCACAAGACCTAGCTCTCCTTGATGGCCTTGCTGCTCACTTTGGGGCTTACTACTGCTGCTGGAACTCGCTTTGGCCTCCAGGTTCAACACTAGTTATCTCTGAAATATCCCGCTCCTTGCGAACACGTTCGCTCCTCGTTTTTTACTGTCTGGCGTCTTGCCGTCGTCCTTCATATTTTTGTTTGTTTTTATTTTCCTTTTTTTTTGTTTTTATTTTTTCTCCGTTTTTCTCCATTCTGTAGCCCCTCCCCCTCCGGGCCTCTATCTCCACTCGCTGTATGTAGTCGCCTATTGTGATCCCATGGTTATCTATGCAAGCAGTGAGGCTTGACACGGTCCTTCATGGGGGCCGTGTTCAGAGTCAGATCAGCGTAAGTCTGGGATGTTACATCTGAGCCTACTACTCACCAACCACCAATTGGTGACGAGTTTTCAACGTATCCGGAGGCCTGTCAAGGTTTTAACGAGACGGGGCAACCGCACTATTAGCCCACTCGCCATTTCAAGAAGATGTCACCCTTTCTTTACTCAGGGAGCAGAATGGCACGACTGTCAGTCCTGTAGCTTGGCATCCAATCCATTATGCCGTGTCGTATCCATAATTCCATGCCGTGTCCAGTATGCCATAATTAGGATCTTACTGGCGTCGATCCTTATGTGCCGGTTGGCACTCCTGCGGGTTGACGAAGCATTTCCTCTATCGCCGTGCTATGGTGATAGAGGAAGCAGCGCCAGTGTTTGCGTCGCACCCCCTCACTTTGTTATTGTCAGAAAGACAACATTGCTCAGGCTACAACAGGAAGTGTGAGGTAGAATCTTGTGAGGACCAGAGCTAGGTTGTCAACTCACCATTTGTAGCCCCTTTTCTGTGTCTTTGTCTATGCCTTTTTCATACAGGGGGAATCTGCTCACAGACACCTGAGAAGGAACTCAGGGTGTGGGGATGTGAGAATTTCACTCCCGACCCACTAAACCTTACCCTGTGCGCTTGGCCCTTGACCTCCCCGGAGCCGCCCGAAGGCATTACTTCGTGGGAGGGGCCGCTGTAGCGCTATGGAGCTTCTCTAGCAATACTCTATAGATCTAGCCGGGCACTAGGCAACTGCTGCTCGGCACGCCACTGTCGTAGTTCCGAAACTATGTGGGTGACCGCAGTCACCACCGCGCTCCAGTTCTCGGTGGTAGCAAACATCCTAGGAACGATGTTATCCGGACTGGTATCCGCTCCGCATATCGCTAGCATAGCGCTCGATGCTGGCTCGAAGCCTGGACAGGCGAACATAACGTGTTTGGTGGTCTCCTCGACGCCAGCACACCTGGGGCAGTTGGGTGTACTTGCCTGTCCGAACCTATGCAAGTAGCTCCTAAAGCAGCCATGGCCTGACAGGAACTGTGTCAGGTGGAAGTTTACTTCCCCGTGGCGCCTGTTCACCCAGCTTGATACGGAAGGTATCAAGCGGTAAGTCCACCTCCCCTTTGTGGAGTTTTCCCACTCCGATTGCCATCTCGCGTGTTGTTGCGCGCCCCTCGAATGGTCCTGGCGTCATAGCACACCACGTCCTCCTTAATGATAAGGCTGATTGGCATCATCCCTGCTATGACACAGACGGCCTCTCTCGAGATAGTGCGGTATGCACTGGCCACACTCAAGCACATTAGCCTGTGTGTGCTCTCTAATTTCCGCCTGTGGCAGTCAATATCCAGTACCGCAGCCCACGCAGGGCCACCGTATCTGAGTATAGATACTACGACCCCAGCGAGGAGCCTGCGCTTACTGGCATTCACTGCCGAGCTGTTTGACATCAAGCGGGATAATGCCCCCACAGCCGTAGACGCTCTCTTGCAGGCGTACTCAACGTGGCAGCCGAAGCTGAGCTTATCATCGAGCATAACCCCCAAGTGTTAAAGAGAGCGCACAGACCTAATTGTGCTTCCGCCGACTGTCAACGTCGCATGCTGTACTGACATGCGATTGTTGACTACGACCACTTCCGTCTTGTGATGGGCAAGCTCCAGTTTCCTGGATCTCATCCATTCCTCCACAAGCTTGACGCAGTGAACCGCTGTCAGCTCTACCTCCTCGAGGGATTCCCCGTAGACTACCAGCGTGACATCGTCGGCAAAACCTACAATTTTCACGCCTACCGGGAATCTTATCCTCAACAGTCCATCGTACATGACGTTCCATAACACCGGGCCCAGGATGGAGCCTTGTGGCACTCCTGCGGTGACTCTAACGCATTGTTCGCCATCTTCTGTGTCGTACGTCAACACACGATTCTGGAAGTAGCTTTCCAGAATCTTATACAGCCCTTCGGGAATTTGGAGCTGGTGTAGCGAGCGGGCTATCGCCCCCCCAGCACGCGCTGTTGAACGCGTTCTTCACATCTAAGGTTACCACTGCGCAGTAACAGGCCGACAACCTGTTGAGGATGACCCTCTCAAGCAGTTTCCCAGTGGTGTCCAGTATGCCTGTATGCTGACGGGTCCCCAGGGGGTTTTCCTGGCTTCGGGAGCAGAACCAGCCTCTGCCGCTTCCACGCATCTGGGAAGATGCCTACGTCCAGACAGGTCTGAAAAACAGAACGGAACATGTCTGGATTTTCCGCAACGGCCGCCCTCAGAGCCACAACCGGGATCCCATCTGGGCCTGGAGTCTTGCCCACCACCAGTGAACGCTAAGTTCACTGTTCGTCACTCTAGACACTTCTCCCTGGTCCGCGCCTGGGATCCGCGGCCAGGAGTCTACGTCCCTACGTGGAAACAGGAACCCAACGATCGGAGCCAGTACCGCTGGTGATCTCTCCGGGGGTGCCGTCACGCCGCGGGTCTTTGCCATGACCACTTTGTAGGCATCCCCCCATGGGTTCGTGTTGGCGCTTTGGCATAAGCTGTCAAAGCACGCACGCTTGCGTCTGGCGATCTCTTTATTGAGGGCCGCCTTAGCCGCTCGAAGAGTGACACGGCTTTCCTCCCGAGATTCAGTCGTACGAGCTCGTTGCATCCTCCTTCTCGCCTGGAGGCAAGACGCCCTAAGGATAGCAATCGACTCGCTCCACCAGTACACCGGTCTATGGCCATGCCTGGGATAGGCTCTCCTAGGCATTGTTGTATCGCACGCCCTTGTCAGCGCTGCTACCAGTTCTTCCTCCGTCAGATCCGGGGTTATTCGCTCCCGCCTCAGTGCTTCACCGAAGACCTCTTCCTCGAAGAACGACGGCCACCAGCCTCGAGGAAGGATTTTCTCCTGCCACTTGCCTCTCACCTGGCCAACACTGTACCGAATAGCCTGATGGTCACTATGGGTGTAACCCTCATCGACCCTCCAGTGTAGGTTGCCCTCCAAACACGGGCTGCAGTATGTCACGTCGATGACGGATTCTTCACCATTCCTTCTGTAGGTACTGACCGAGCCGGTGTTGGATAGTACAACGTCCAGTTTGGCCATTGCCTCCAGTAGGATGCATCCTCTCTGGTTGGTGAGGTGGCTGCCCCACTCCACCGCCCATGCGTTAAAGTCGCCCGCTATGACCACCGGTGTTAGGCCGACAAGTACCGCAGTGAGTCTGTCCACCATCTGCGAGAACTGCTCGATAGACCACCTGGGCGGAGCATAATAGCTACTTAAATTTACTCCATGGTGATCACGAATCCTTCTCTCGAGTTGGACACGACTACCTCCTGAATGGGGAAGCTCCCCATCGTACATATCGCCGCTATCCCCAACGCGTCCGTGACCCAATTCCCGTTGCCGGTTGGGACGCGGTACGGGTCGGAGATGATTGCGACATCCGCTCCCCATTCCGCTGCCGATTGCAATAGTAGTTGCTGGGCAGCCGAGCAGTGGTTCAGGTTCAACTGCGCTACCTCAAACATGGCTTACTCTTGCTCTTGGCCCATGGGCAGCGTGGGCCACCTGCCATGTGGTTGGTAGGGGATTTCCCTTTCCCCGCGCATATGGTGCACCTCGGTGGCTTTTGGCAACCTTGTGCCTTATGACCCTCCGAGCCGCACCATCTGCACAGCTTGCTTCTGTCGGTGTTCTTGCAGTCCCGAGCCACATGGCCCTGGCCGAAGCACCTAAAGCAAGCTGTAACCGGTCGGGGAATACACACGGAGCAAACCGACCAGCCCACTCGCACCCTCCCTGTGGCTACCGCCTTTCTGGCATCAGCTGCCGAGAGCTTGACGGTAGCCACATGGGTGGAAAACAGTCCCTTCCTCAAGGTAAGCGCTGTTTGTGATACCTCGACTTGACACTGCTCCCTGAGCGCCGTGACTATCTCGGTTGCCTCCGTGACTTCGGCCAGGTCCTTGACCTGGATGGTGATCGTCGAGCCTAGCGACTTCACCTGCACCCCATTACCAACGACCTCCTTTGCCAGTTTCTGGTAGGTTGGTCCCTGGTCTTTAGCGCCACGCTTGAGCACCAGGAGCATCTCGCCAGTGCGAGTGCGCCTGATGCTGGTTGCTGCCCATCTCCGCAAGTCGTTCATCCGTTCTCATCTTCTTCAAGAATTCTGCGTATTTCGACGCCACCGTCTTAAAGATGAGAGCCTCGCCCTTCATCTTGTTCCTGTTCCGGGCAGAGCTGCTCTTGAGGGCAGTTTTGTCCGGGGGCTTCGGGGGAGCTCCCTTCTTACCGCCCTGCTTACCACCCTGCTTACCACCCTGCTTGCCGCTATTTTTCTCAACTGATTTTCCATTCACTTTTTCAGTCCTCTTCTGCGGATCGTCCACTGCGGATCGTCCACCGCCACGCAGTCCACCTGGGCAGAGACTTTCCGTCTCTTAGGGCGTGCCGCCCCCTTTGCTGGCGAGGGTGAGGGCCGATCGCGCTTCTGTCCCTGAGTAATGGCAAAGTGGAGGGCCTCGCTGGCCATCGTGTTGTTGCCCGCGAAGCTGAAGGCGTCCGTCTGGGTAGACTTCGGCTCCTTCTGTTTCACACTCTCGGTGACCTCTAGTCGCTTCCTAAGCTGCTCGTGGTCGTCCTGGGCCTCGTTCACGGTTGCGCGGAGCTGTCGCAAGGCCTACTTTAGGTCCTTCGCGATGTTGTTCCGCGTGCTCGTGAACTCAATGATGGCGTCGAGCTGTCCCGCGATTGCCAGCAACCTAGGGAGGGGCCCAAAGCTATTCATGGCTCTGATTAGCCCGGGTCAGTCCTTCGGTTGTTCCTCCGGCTGTCCACCGATCTCGACCGTTGTCTCTGCGTCTCGCGGAGATTTTGACCGTTTGTTCTGATTACTGTGTTGCGGAGATCTGGTTAGACCATCCTTCGCGAACTTGTTCTCTGGGGGTTTGTGGTTTTGGGCTTGTTTGATGATGATCAATCATCCCGACTATTGGGTCCCCCTTAGACCGCTATCCTACCGTGTAACTGGAATACTCGCTGATTGATCCCCATGGGTGCCTATGCGAGCAGTGAGGTCCATGACAAGGGTTGACATAGGCCTTCATGGGGCGTTATGTTCAGAGCCGCCCGCATAAACGCGAACCATAAATTGACCTTACCTAAAATGGTTAAAAATTGTTTATAATCCCTGCTAAACTTTAACTGAAATGGTTATGGAACTTTACATGAACGTTTAATGACGTTAAGTTTCAACCTTATGTATTATGGTTTTTTGGAACTGGACCTTACAAATAATGGGTTGTTAAGAACCATTACCATTCCAAATTCTTGTTTTCTCCATACATTTTCAGAAAGAGAACTATATAATAACGTTTTTACTTATGATTTGAGAACATTAATGGTAATGGTTATGGTAGTCAGTAAGGTCCATTAATGGTTTTGTATTATCGCTCAACTTTACGTGGAATATATCGTGAATTGGTAATCAGTAAATTACAGGCAACCAATTCGCGATATATTCCACATAAAGTTGATCGATGTTACAAAACCATTCGTGGACCTTACTGACTACCATAACCATTACCATTAAAGTTCTCAAACCATAAGTTAAAAGGTTCTAATATAGTTCTCTTTCCGAATATGTATGGAGAAAACAAGAATTTGGAACGGTAATGGTTCTTAACAACCCATTATTTGTAAGGTGTAAGCGTACGAGCCCGTTGCATCCTCCTTCTTGCGTGGAGGCAATACGACCTGAGGATAGCAATCGACTCGTTCCACCAGTACACCGGTCTATGGCCATACCTGGGATAGGCTCTCCTAGGCATGGTTGTATCGCACGCCCTTGTCAGTGATGCTATAAGTTCCCGGTCAGATCAAGGGTTATTCGCTCCCGCCTCAGTGCTTCGCTGAAGACCTCTTCATCGAAGAATGACGTCCGCCAGCCTCGAGCGCAGGAGGGACTCCCTCCTGCCACTCGCCTCTCACCTTGTCCCACACTGTAGCGAATCGCATAATGGTCGCTGTGGGTGTAACCCACAGGTGTAGGTTGCCCTCCAAACACGGGTTGCAGTACGTCACATCAATGATGGATTCTGCACCGTCCAGTTTGGCCATTGCCTCCAGTAGGATGCATCCTCTCTGGTTGGTGTGGTGGCTGTCCCACTCCACCGCCCATGCGTTAAAGTCGCCCGCAATGACCACCGGTCGTAGGCCGACAAGTACCGCAGTGATTCTGTCCACCATCTGCGAGAACTGCTCGATGGACCACCTGGGCGGAGCATAACAGTTACTAAGATATACTCCGTTGACCCTGGCAATCACGAATCCCTCGCTCGAGTTGGACGAGACCACATCCTGAACGGGGAAGCTCCCCATCGTGCACATCGCCGCCATCCCCAACGCGTCCGTGACCCAATTCTCGTTGCCGGATGGGACCCGGTACGGGTCGGAGATGATTGCGACATCCACTCCCCATTCCACTGCCGATTGCCACAACAGTTGCTGGCGCAATGGTTCAGGTACAACTGCGCTACCTCGAACATGGCTGAGCATTGCTCTTGGCCGGGGCAGCATTGCTCTTGGCCCCCGGGCAGCGTGGGCTACCTGCCATGTGGTTGGTAGCGAGGGGGACGACTCTATCTACGATGCAGAAAATATTGTGTTTTGCTGTGGCTACTGCGCGTACGCTGAGTAGATAGAAAGAAGATTTATCACGATTTTGAAAATTTCGTGCAAAAAGATAATGCGCGATGCAAGTAGATGCGAGAAATGAAAGAAGATTTTTCGAAGATTTATTCGCTAGTTTGAGATTTTTTTAGCATCTAGAATTGAGATTTAGATGTGTCGCCCCCCTCGGTTGGTAGGGGATTTCCCTTTCCCCGCGCATATTGCGCATGTCGACGGCTTTTGACAACATTGCGCCTTATGGCCCTCCGAACCGCACCGTCTGCACAGCTTGCTTCTATCGGTCTTCTTGCAGTCACGAGCCAGATGGCCCTGACCGAAGCACCTAAAGCAAGCCGTAACCGGTCGGGGAATGCTCACGGGGAAAACTGACCAGCCACTCGCACCCTCCCTGTGGCTACCGCCTTTCTGGCATCAGCTGCCGAGAGCTTGACGGTAGCCACCTGGGTGGAGAACAGTCGCTTCCTCAGGGTAACTGCTATTGGCAGTACCTCGATTTGGTACTGCTCCCTGAGCGCCGTGACTAGTTCGGTCACCTCTGTCACCTCGTTCAAGTCCTTAACCTGGATGGTGATTGTCGAGCCTAGCGATTTCACCTGCACCCCATTACCAACGACCTCCTCTGCCAGTTTCTGGTAAACCGGGCCCTGGTTGTTAGCGCCACACTTGAACACCACGAGCATCTCGCCAGTACGAATGCGCCTGATCCTCACGTTGTTGCCCATCTCCGCAAGACGCTCGTCCGCGTACTTCAACGCTTCCGTCTTGATGATGAGAGCCTCGCCCTTTGTCTTGTTCTTGTTCCGGGCAGTGTTGCTCTTGGGGGCAGTTTTTTCCGGGGGTTTCGGGGGTTTCGGTAGAGCGCCCTTTTAACCACCCTGCTTGGAACGATCACTTTTCTCAATCGCTCTGTTTCCTATTTTGGGCCACTTCTGTGGCTCGTCCACTGCTGCATTGGACTGTTCGACCACTGCCACACACTCTACCTGGGCAGAGACTTTCCGTCTCTTAGGGCGTGCCGCACCTTTTACTGGCGAGGGCCAATCGCGCTTCTGCCCTTCCGACACGGCAAAGTGGAGGGCCTCGTTGGCCATCGTGTTGTTGGCTGCGAAGCTGAAGGTGTCCGTCTGGGTAGACTTTGGCTCCCTCTTCTCCGCCCTCTCAGCGACTTCTAGTCGCTTCTTCAGCTGCTCGTGGTCGTCCTGAGCCTCGTTCACAGTTGCGCGGAGCTGTCACAAGGCCTGCTTGAGGTCCTTCGCGGAGGAAACCAAAAAGGCCATCATGCCACCGCATTGCCGATCGGGCGCACGGTCGCGGTGACATGGTGTGTGGGATTCTTACCGCACTAAAACCTCCTTGGATGCCTTACCCTTTTCCTCCGGAACCACTTGTCGTATTACTTCGGAGGGGCTGTGCATTACGCACCTCACTTTATCACAGCTGGCTGGCACTTCCAGTTCGCTGATCGTCTCTCCAATTTGTAAATCATTTAGCTCCCAGCATCACGTTTTACTCGGCTAACCCCCGGCGGTGAATTCAGCCTACTCCGACGGAGAGTTCTCCCGGCTTCGGCTTTCACTTCGCACTTGTGTGAGCACATTACCACTTTCTAGCTAGTCTTCCGCAATTTTCGCTGCAACGCTGACATGTTCTGCGTTACTGCTCTGCTGACGGCGTTAAAGGTGCCCTCCTCTCCACACATTTCTTCAAAGACATTCCCCGCGCTAAGGGCGAGCATCTCCCGCACAGCATCAAATCTAGGACCAGGGCTTGAAGAGGGAACGCATTCTGCCTGTGACTGCATGAACTTGTACATTATCCGCATTCATCATTCGCAGTGATCGGCATTCACTGAACCTGATGAAAAAACAGTCGCACTGAATGGGATCTAAAAACAGTCAGATTTCCTTTCTACGCTGCATTGTGCTTTGTGCAGTTGCTTTGCAGATGCCGATTTTTAAATTCATTCCTTCTGCTCTGGTCAAGTTGATTGCCAACTGCGGGAGCTGTAAATTCAGACGGATTACCTATCGGCTACCGCACGGAAGCATTTCGCACACACATTATTTTCCTTTCCAGTGTGAGATAGCAGCGCTTCCCTAATAAAAATTGTATGGTTAATTTGCTTAACGACGTGTTCTGGGTATCATCCAAACCATTTGTGGAATAGTTCAATGATTTGGGTTATCGTTCGTTTATGGTTATTTTTTATTAGGGTTGGAATATATACGTACACTGAAACAAAATCCATTGGCAAAAATACTATATTGATGGTTTAGATTAAATACCCTCACCAATAGATTTTTGCAGAAAATAATTTCATTTAATTTTACTATTATTTCTATCCAAATTACTATGCATTTTAAGCAAGCATAGTAGTATTGCCAGAATCATAGTAAATTTGTTAACATTCATAGTCAACTATACTGAATTCATAGTAGATTCAACAGCAATAAGCGTGGTTATATTGATAATAAGTGTTTTCTGCAAAATAGTATTCCTAACTATGGTCCTTGTTTCAGTGTATGATACGATTCATCTCGATGATATCTTTTTTTTATATATCGGCAGTCATATTAGCGTTGGAAAACAGCGATCCGCGACGCGGATTTCGCGTAAATGAAGGACTCCCGCACGATTAGGCAAACAATTAAACTTAAATATGAGTATTTTTGGAACCGGTGTGACATGTAGATGCAGGAAATGGAAGTTTGACGCCATTTTGGAATCCAAGATGGCGACCTATGTATACTATAAAACTGTGAAAACTCGTCAAACATTATGCAATATGGGTATTTCCGGAACCGGTGCGGAATGTAGATGCCAGAAATGTATGTTCGACGCCATTTTGGAATCCAAGATGGCGACTTCCGATATTCTAGAATACTATGAATACTGGATAAATACCATACAATATGGATATTTCCGGAACCGGTGCGGAATATAGATGCTAGAAATGGGTGTTTGACGCCATTTTGGAATCCAAGATGGCGACTTCAGGTATGCTAGAATACTATAAATACTCGTCAAAAACCTTACAATATGGATATTTCCGGAGCCGGTGTGGAATGTAGATGCCAGAAATGGATGTTCGATGCCATTTTGAAATCCAAGATGGTGACCTCCGATATGCTAGAACACTATGAATACTCGTCAAATACCATACAATATAGATATTTTCGGAACCGGTGCAGAATGTAGATGCCAGAAATGGATCTTCGACGCCATTTTGGAATACACGATAACGACTTTCGATGTACTAGAACACTATGAATCTGCAAATACCATACAATATGGATATTTCCGGAAACAGCGTAACTTGTAGAAGTGGGAAATGGATGTTTGATACATTTTAGAACTCAAGAAATCTATGAAAATATTAATATTTACGGAGCTAACGTGACTAAACTCGTCAAATGTCATACGATGATGATATATAAGCACTCGGCATGACATTCATAAGTCAAAAAATATACAAACATCTACTCTTCTTCTTCTTCGCATTTCAAGCTTATTGCTTATCGTATATTAGCTTATTGCGTGCTCTCAACTTAGTATTCTAGATGCACTTCCACAGTTATTAATTGAGCGCTTCCGATGCCTGTACCATTTTTGCAGTAGTATAATTGTGTGGCAAGTCCAAACATACTCTATGCCCAGGGAAGTCGAGAAATTTTCCAACCCGAAAAATTCCTAAACCGGACCGGGAATCGAACCCAGCCACCAAACATCTACCCAAAGGCCCCAAACATCTACTCTACTACTTGTTGAACTCAAATATTAGAAGTAATGGAAGGGTGATGATTTAATGAACTTCAAAGCAACGTGCAATCATTTTTTAACAAGCAGAGAAATAAAAACCTAAGCAGAGTAGTACTTCTATTATTTGAGTTCAACAATATCTTGTCAAGAACTGGTTGGTTTATTTTGATAGTGAGCAAATCTTCTATGGTGTTTTCACCCAAGGATATGCGCTGATCTAAAATCGTTAACGCCAGAGCACTGAAAGCACGTTCCACTGATACTTGCGTCGATAGAACGGTGTAAATTACAGCAGCTGCTTCAAAGAGATCCTTTTGCATGATTTTCTTCTGTACCCAGTACTCCCAAACGTTGACATGGTGTGGTTGTCGCAATCCAACATCCAACACACTTAACTGTTCTGGAAGCGTTTTGTTTGGGATACTTTTCGGGTCTCCGCTTGAACCTGCTAGACAGCCTCCAAACATGTCCGCTAAAAAACTGTCCAGTTCATCCTGTTGAACAGCTGGCTCAGTAAACGTGGTATACTGAGTGCAAGGTGTTTCCTCCTTCAATGCTGAAATCCGTGCAAATGTATTTATGATGAATTTCTAAAAGGTAGGAGTTAATAGGTTGACAATTTAATAAAAAAAATATATTCAACAATCATATATGAAAAGGCACTATAGATTCATTCAAATACTCTCATTCTGATAAACAAAAATCATACTGATTCTTGAATGTTGTTGTTCAAAAACCAAACATTGTTCTTTCAAACCAACATGTTATTTTTTAGCATCAAACACACCAACCACTTTGCTCGATGAATGCCGTTCATTGACTGTTTTTTCGGACATTCCCAACCCAAAACGAAAAAAGGAACCCGAATGAAATCAAAATGGGAATGAAACCAGAGCGAAAGGGAGCGACTGTACGGGAGAGGATTTTGAAGAAGAGAAAGTGGGAATGCTTTTTGGTATCTATTCGCTTTACTGTGCATCGGTATGTATGAATGCAAAGCGTAATGTGGGGGTATTGAATGGTATACAAAGTACCGCACATAAGGGAGTGGTGAAATTGAATTCATACTGCTGCTGCCGTTCGCTAGAAAAAAGGAACGATCAGATGCCCTGTCTAGGACATTCTAAGACCACGTGCTCTGGTGAATCTTCCACATTCCCACACTCTGGATAGAAGGGTGACGATGTGTGTCCGAACCGATGCAGGTACTTCCTGAAGCAGCCATGACCAGGCAGGAACTGCGTCAAGTGGAAGTTGACTTCTCCATAATTCCTGTTAACCCAGGTCGAAAAAATCGGTATTAGCCTGTGTGTCCATCTACCGTTCTCCGCTGCATCCCACTTCTGCTGCCAGTTAACCATCGATACTGTTCTCACCATTTTTCGTACTCCCCTGATTTTTCTCCTCATATAGCACTTCGCTCCTTCCATCCAGTTACCAATCGTAACTATCGCCTCGGCCGAAAGCATTTCCACTTCTTCCAGGGTCTCAACTGGTACCGTCAAGACAACATCGTCCGTAAAGCCAACGATCTCAACTCTTTTGGGCAGTTTGAGCGTCAGCACACCATTGTACATTCCGTTCCACAGCGTGGGACCTAGAATGGAGCCTTGTGGAACTCCCGCCATGATCCTAAGCGATTTCTGCCCCGTGTCTGTCTCGTAGACCAGCACCTGGTTCTGGAAGTAACTACTTAGAATCTTGCAGAGGTAGTCTGGAACCATCATTCTATGGAGCGCCTTGGCGATGGCCTCCAAGCTGGCGCTATTGATTGCATTCTTCACATCAATCGTAATCACGGCGTAGTATCGATCACCTCTCCGCTTCTGTTTGGAAGCTTTCTCAGTTCTGTCAATCACTGTCCGAATTGCATCCACCGTCGATTTCCCTTTCCGGAATCCGAACTGTCTCTCCACCAATCCATGTTCATTCGCCGTGCACTTCGTCAGCCTGTTCAGGATGAGCCTCTCCAAGAGCTTTCCGACAGTATACAGCAAGCATATTGGCCTATACGATGCAGGATCTTGTGTTAGGACACCTGCTCCCCTAATCCACTGCCCAAGCATTGAAATCTCCTACGATGACGACTGGTCTTCGTCCAATGGGCCCTCCGGTGAGCCCATCTAGCATCTGGTGGAACTGCACAATTGTCCATCTCGGGGGTGCGTAGCAACTACTTACAAAGATTCCATTGATTGAGGCGATCACGAAACCTTCGTATGAGCCCACCACCACTTGTTGAATGGGATACCTTCCCATGACTTGTATGGTCGCCATTCCTGCTCTATCCGCCACCCAGTTACCATTATCGAGAGGGACTCGGTATGGGTATTTTTTTTTATACAGTGGGGAATCTGCTCACAGACACCTGAGAAAGTAACTAAGGGTGTGGGGATGGGATAATTGCACTCCCGACCCACTAAACCCCAACCTGTGCGCTTGGCCCTTGACCTCCCCGGAATCACCCGAAAGCATTACTTCGTGGGAGGGGCCTGTGCGCTATAGCGCTCCTCTAGCCTTACTCTAACGCTCTAGTCGGGCAGCCACACTCGTTTAAGTTCCAAAACTATGAAGGTGACCGCAGTCATCACCGCGCTCCTGATCTCGGTGGTAGCATACATCCTAGGGACGATGTTATCCGGACTGGTATCCGCTCCGCATATTGCTAGCATAACGCTCGTTATTGGTCGAAGCGTGGACAGGCGAACACAACGTGTTCCCCCGTCTCTTCGACACCAGCGCACGTGGGGCAGGTGGGAGTACTTGCATGTCCGAACCTATGCAAGTAACTCCTGAAGCAACCATGGCCTGACAGGAACTGTGTCAGGTGGAAGTTTACTTCCCCATGACGCCTGTTGACACAGCTTGATACGGAAGGTATTAAGCGGTAGGTCCACCTCCCCTTTGTGGAGTTTTCCTACTCCGACTGCCACCTCACAATCGATACCGCGCACGCGTTGTTGCGCACCCCTCGAATGGTCCTCGTGTCATAGCACTCCACATCCTCTTTGATGATGAGGCCGATTGGCATCATTCCTGCTATGACGCAGACGGCTTCCCTCGAGATGGTGCGGTATGCACTGGCCACCCTCATGCACATTAGCCTGTGTGTACTCTCTAATTTCCGCCTGAGGCAGTCAGTATCCAGCACCGCAGCCCACGCATGGCCTCCGTATCTGAGGATAGATACTACGACCCCGGCGAGGAGCCTGCGCTTACTGACACTCACCGCCGAGCTGTTTGACATCATGCGGGATAATTCCCCCACTGCCGTAGACGCTCTCTTGCAGGCGTACTCGACGTGGCAGCCGAAGCTGAGCTTATCATCGAGCATAACTCCCAAGAGTTTCAGAGAGCGCTGTGTGCTCTCGCCCACTGTCAACGTCGCATTCTGTACCGACATGCGATTGTTGACTACGACCACCTCCGTCTTGTGATGGGCAAGCTCCAGTTTCCTGGATCTCATCCATTCCTCCACAAGCTTAACGGATTGAGCCGCTCTCAGCTCTACCTCTTCGCGGGATTCACCGTAGACTACCAGCGGGACATCGTCGGCAAAATCAACGATTTTCACGCCTACCGGGAATCTTATCCTCAACACTCCGTCGTACATGACGTTCCATGACACCGGGCCCAGGATGGAGCCTTGTGGCACTAACGCATTTTCACCATCTTCTGTGTCGTACTTCAACACATGATTCGGGAAGTAGCTTTCCAGAATCTTGTACAGCCCTCCGGGGATTCAGAGTTGGTGTAGCGAGCGGGCTATTGCCCCCCAGCACGCGCTCTTGAACGCATTCTTCACGTCTAGAGTTACCACCGCGCAGTAACGAATACCCTTTCTTTTTCGATGGACCACCTCTGCCGTCTGGATGACGTCACGGATGGCTTCCACCGTGGATCTGCCTTTACGAAACCCGTACTGGCTGCTTGACAGGCCGTCTACACCTTCGATGACCCTCTCAAGCAGTTTACCAGTGGTGTCCAGCAAACAAATGGGCCTGTATGCTGGGGGGTTTTCCTGACTTCGGGAGAAGCACCAGCCTCTGCCGCTTTCACGCATCTGGGAAGATGCCTACGTCCAGACAGGTCTGAAATATAGACCTGAACATGTCTGGATTTTCCACGACTGCCGCCCTCAGAGCCACAACCGGGATCCCATCTGGGCCCGGGGCCTTGTCCACCACCAGCGACTTGGCAATGTCGGTCAGTTCACTGTTCGTCATTCTAGACACTACTCCCTGTTCCGCGGCTGGGATACCCCGCGGCCAGGGGTCAACGTCCCTACGTGGAAACAAGAACTGCACGATTTGCGCTAGCATCGCCGGCGATCTCTCCGCATTTCCTGCACAGATCATATCTGTCATGGCCTTTGCAGTTTCTCGCCTGCCCATGCACTTGTACCATATCTCCTTTGTCTTTGTCTATGGCTATGACTATGGCTATGACTTTGTCTATGGCTTTTTTTTTAGCAAAGAGGGGAAACCTTCAAAAAGGCTAGTGCATTTTCAGGAATGTAGTTTAATTATAATCTTTATTGTTATGATTCATTGCTTCGTTTCGGATTCACGTGATGAATATCATCGTCTTTTCATAGTGGTTTCTACCTTATAAAGAATTTACATTCAATATGAATAACCTCTATCTAGGAACATATTTATCTAAGACAACCATGTTGGTTGGATGACGAATGACTTCATTTTAATCTATCTTTAATCTGGCATCACAGCATGTTAATGGCGATGGATATCGTGTAAAACGCAGCTGCGGCAATTGAAGCGACCATTTACTCAGCTCAGCCTATTACGCAAATGTTTAGCTGTATTGGATAAACCGGTATCAAAGTTTGAATACTTTTGTTGACAGATTTCTTACTGTTGAACGGTTCTGTTTGGAGACACAGTGGAGTGAAGAAATATTTCATCAGAGCTTTTAAAGTGCACGTTCGTCGAAGTGTAAGCACTGACCAACATCACTTCTGTTTTGTGGTGGGCTATCTGCAGCTTCGCTCCTTGCATCCAGTTACCAATCGTATCTATCGCCTCGGCCGAAAGCATTTCCACTTCTTCCAGGGTCTCAACTGGTACCGTCAAGACAACATCGTCCGTAAAGCCAACGATCTCAACTCTTTTGGGCAGTTTGAGCGTCAGCACACCATTGTACATTCCGTTCCACAGCGTGGGACCTAGAATGGAGCCTTGTGGAACTCCCGCCATGATCCTAAGCGATTTCTGCCCCGTGTCTGTATCGTAGACCAGCACCCGGTTCTGGAAGTAGCTACTTAGAATCTTGCATAGGTACACACTAAAAAAATCTGAATTTTACTGGTGATGTAAACATCCAGACATGCAAACATTCATGCATGTAAACTTCCTTTTCACGTAAACTAGCAGCTTGTAAGAAATGTTGCAAACAAATGTGGAAAGTTGCATACAATATATGGAATATTGCATGACATGTCTCATAAATTTACACGATTTATAATGTAAATTTGTATGATTTATGACGCTCCATTTATGTGCATCATAGTAACGGAAATTTACACTACTTTTTTTTAGCTGTGTAGTCTAAAACCCTCATTCTATGGAGCGCCTGGAACTGCCTCTCTGACAATCCGTGTTCGCTCTCCGTGCATTTCGTCAGCCTGTTCAGGATGATCCTCTACAAGAGCTTTCCGACAGTATCCAGCAAGTATATTGGCCTATACGATGCAGGATCCCCCGGCGGTTTTCCGGGCTTCCGCAAAAACAAAAGCTTTTGTACCTTCCACCTATCAGGGAACTGACCCTTGTCCAGAAATTTCTGCAGCACCATTTTGAACATGTCCGGAAAGTCTGGATCGCTACCTTCAACGCCACGTTGGGAATTCCATCCGGGCTGAGAGCTAGGGGCACGCAATAACCTTTAACTACAACGCAGACAACGGCTGTAATTAAATTAATTCCATTAACTACTGATTTAATTACATTAATTACACAATGTGAAACATTAACTACTTTTTAACTCCATTAATTACAGTTGAAATTTCGTAATTAAAGCACATTTATCACATTTTCAATACTTTTAATTACATTAAGTACGGATAGATAGTTTTAATTACCGTCAGTACTACTTCAAAACGCATTAATTACTTTAAGGTTCTTTGTACTGCGTGCCCCTCGGCTGAGAGCTTTCTTCGCCTTCAACCCTTTCGCTGTTGCTAGTAGTTCCTCGTTGAAGACTGTGAAGGGCTAAACTCCACCGGGAAATCACCCATTGCAGGATAACAATGGTACACTCGGATACACGTCTTACCTGCTCAACACTTTCACACTCGAATGATAGCTTGCGTCCAAACCATCTCTGTTGAATGGTGCCAAGTCGATACAGAGGGTTCACGTTATAGAGTGGCGAGTAGGTATGTTGACTATACCCACACATTCCCCTTCTCCTCCCGAGAAAATCAAAATGAAGCTAAAAAAGTATTAAAAAAACTTTTTTTAGCATCTTAACCCTCGTCTTTACCTTCAAGGAGACACAAAAAAAACATAGTAGCCTGAGTCTTGAGAGATTGTACTTGTTTGACACAATGTCCTTTGGATACCACTTTCATTGTGAATATCGAAGCATGAAGACCTAGTTCCACTTTCTCCTGAATAGAAAAAAAAGGATCAAGGGTCATCAAGAAATAAATTCGTATCGCCGATTCGATTTCCACGATCAATTTTAAAGCAAGAAAACACATCCAGTTTCATCAAGAATTTAAAATTAAAACACTTGCAAAATCCACGGGTAAATAAAATCAAATAATTATTCAATAGTGCTCAGAAATATTCATTTGAATCTGTAGGAACCGTCTCCGTTACTACACTTATTGCAGATAGTGGAGGTCTTTCTCAGCTGAACGGACGTATTCGGAAAGATATGATGGTGCTCTTCTCTCCCTTTCCGGTCGCTGAAGAAGATCGTCGTTAGCACTATCATCGGGATTTAATTGCTGCACAGGATCTTGTGCATTCACCGGTTTCGTTTCTCGCCATTGCTTTCTGTGATACATGCCGCTTGAGTTGCTGTCCTTCGGGATCACAGAGAACCAAACTGCCATTACGCTCCTCCAATACGGTAAAACGTTTGATGCCAAATCTGCTGTCCCCTTTCAATTTCGATCGGCGTTCTACAACAACTGTGTCACCTGGCTTGACTCTACTCGTCCTAGCTCCACGACGAACATCCTCTCGTTCTTTGGATAGAATCTTGGCTTCACGGTCTCTGGCATCCAATAAGTGCTCGTCGTAATAAGACTTCTCGTGTCTGAGGAGTGGTAGACCACGCTTCACTTTACGGCCCAATAAAACTTCCTCGGGTGGCAATTTAGTAACAGTATGATCTGCTGCATTATATGCTTGTACTGCAGCTTGTAATTCTGCTTGATAGTTTGCTCTTGTTGCCAATGCTGTGGACATAGCTTTGTTAACAATTTTCATAAACCCTTCAACCAGACCGTTCTGCTGTGGGTAAAATGGGGTTGAAAATATTGCTTGAATACCGCGTTCAGAACAGTAACGTGCGTAGTCGTCTCCATTGAACGGTGGTCCATTATCGGATTTCATCGCCCTTGGAAAACCTTCTCTATCAAAAATAGTATCCAGTGCAGCTTTAGTACATTCAAAATTAGTAGATTTCACCGGACGTGCTATTGCGTACCTAGATCTGAGATCTATAACAACCAGAACTAATATTCCACCAAGCTTATGATACGGTCCATTAAAATCAAGTGCGATGGTATCCCAGACGGCGTTGGGAGCGAATGATCTTTGCATTGGAGTTGGTCTTTCTGGCCTCCCATTCACCGCACAAGAAATACACGTTTTTACCCATTCCTCTGCATCACTTGCCATTCTTGGCCACCAGACACGTCTGCGCAGAATACTCTTAAACTTTGCCTCTAACGGATGACCTGCGTGTGCTATTTCCAAAGCTTTTTTCCGAAGGCTGTCCGGAATAACGGCACATCCATTTTTGATTAAAATTCCTTCTTCATAAACCAGATCATTAGCAATCGATTTATACCTCAGCACATTTTTCGGCCACTTTCCCGTTTCTAACGAGCAAATTACCTGGGAAAGCAAAATTTATAATATGTCACGTGGGTGCATAATCATTAAATTATAACTATAATATGAACAAAAGCATTACCTGTTGAAGGATATCATCCTTCTTCGTAAACTCTTGAATTTCTTTCTCTGTAAGAAAATCGTTAGAGTGTGGCTCCAAACGGCATATTTCCCAAGGGCTTACTTTTTCGTTGAAAGCTTCATCTTCACCTTGGTATAGCCGTGACGATGGATCGGCGATATTTTCTCGTCCTCGAATGTATTCCACGTCGAAGTCGTAAGGGCTAAGGCGTAAAGCCCAGCCGTCAGCTCTTGTCAAGGCCCTTTTCGATTCCTCACGTGATCTATTCAAAATGAAGGTCATACCTTGAGCATCTGTGCGCAAAACAAAATGTCTCCCCAGCAAAAAATAGGAGAAGTGCTCCACGGCCCAAACAGCGCTTAAAGCCTCCCGCTGGTTTTGAGCATATTTTCTTTCCGTTGTAGTTAGCGACTTAGACGCAAAACTTATGATCCGCGGCGTTCCACCCTTGCAATGCTGAACCAACACTGCACCCAGTGCGTGTGGTGAGGCATCCGTATAAAGGATGGTTCTATCATGTTCAGAGAAGTAACCTAAGGATACGGTAGAGCGGATTATCTTATCCTTTACAAGTTCAAATGCCTTTTCTTGCTCCTTCCCCCAGCTCCAGTTTTGAGTCGTTACAGCAATCCACAAAGGACTAGATATTTCTGCAAAATTCTTGATGTACTGACTTACAAATGAAGCTAGTCCCAAAAAACTTCTTAGTTCAGACGCTGTTTCTGGTTGCCGAAATTTCTGAATATCTCGTATCTTAGCTGCCTCAATGTTAAAACCTTTTTCGCTTAATTCGTGTCCTAAAAACTTTATGTGCGTTTTATCGAACTCGCATTTGGCAGCATTGATCGTAAGGTTATTTGATCGCAAGGTTTGTAAAACTAGTGCGGTGGTTTTCCTAAGCTCTTCTAGGGTTTCAGCGTATATGAGTACGTCATCTATATAAACTATCTTGTTTTCAACATCTTTAAGGATACGAGTCATTTCACGCTGAAAAATTTCAGGCGCGCAGTTCACGCCAAACATCAAGCGCGTAAAACGAAACATTCCATTCTCTGACAAGAATGTAGTCAGGTCTCGTGAATCCTCACATAACTCAAGGTGATAGAAGGCATTGGAAAGATCAAGCTTTGAGAAAAATTTTGCGCCATGCAGCTTCACCTTCATCTCATCAATCAGCGGTAGGCGGAAGTACTCTCGCTTGATGGCTTTATTGGGCGCCCGCATATTCACCACCAAACGAAAGTCATCTTTCCCTTTTGCGACTGCCGACATACCACTGATCCACTGAGGTGCAGATTTGACTTTTTCTATTATCCCCCGTTCTTCGTTCTAGTCATTTCAGGTGGATTAGAACAGGTTTAGGTTTAGGGTGGGCGTTGGCCAGATTTGGATTTTTCAGATATAATCCTAAATAGGACCTAGATTATTTAATACACTAGTAACCTCAACTTCTGTCACAATTTTTCATTGTGACTAATCAACACTCAATGGGTAAAATATCAAAATTGCGGTAAATTTGAAAAAAGGTAACTTGGCGTGTAGAGCGCACTGCCCATTGGACGATTCTGAAGCCTGACCAAGTGAGTGGGCTACGGGTTTATTTGATTGTACGTCATTTCCATGTTATATATAGATACATTCATACCATTGGCATTTTGTATTTGAGATAAGACAGAGACAGGATGCGGAGGGTCCGCTTAGGGGGAGCGTAACCCATGTTATGGCTTCCATTTATTAAATAGTTCAGATAGGCTGGAGATGATAGGTTCATGGTGAGAAAATGTACCCGTTCACTGATCAAAATTACATTCAAATCGTCAGGCCCTGGAATAAGGGGATTGACGATGATTTGTCAAGTTTCATTTTGCATTTGCATATAATTGTAAGTTTAGGTTTGCTTTTGTAATTGTTAGATAGATAGTTTGCCTCAGAGTTCATAGTTCAGAGTTGTATAAACTTGACGAATCATACCTCTAAAATAGTAGTAATTACAGTGCCGCATTATCTAACAACCACTGCCTGCAACTAATGTTGAGGGGTCGGCAGGGCTGATTACGGATCAAAACTAACATAACTCTTACACTGAAATGATCCCGAAACTAACGCTCATTCATTGCACTTTGAGTCATAAAGTAGTTTTATTTATTTTCCTACATTATCAGCATCGATACTGTACCGGAGCGGGGCTTATTGTAAGCAAAATCTTCGGAAGCATGCGATCTTGAAATGGGCTAATGGGTATACGGTAAAGCTATCACCTTCGAACCCCAGAGTTCAAACTTTTTGCAGTCATAAAAAAATGGTTACAGGAAGATTTTATGGCCAATTGTTTTGTTCTTTAGTTTCAATAGTTGGTCTAGGCAATGATCCAATTTTATCAAAATATAGTTTTGTCATAGAAAAAGGTTGTGTTAGATCATGTTCGTAAAACAAATTCATGAAAGAAGGATACATATGTGGTAATATAGTAACAGGTTTCCTAATGACTACTGACTACTGATATTAGGCAGAATATAATTTTTCAACAAACACGTGTCGGTCGAATTAGGATTTATCCCAGGCTACTATTGTAGAAAAACGTAATTGATAGATATTGGGCGGAACGCGTCGGAATGTTTAGAAAAATAGGGCGCACGCTTGATCCGGTTTAAGATACATTGTTGACTGCTTTCGGGAACGTGATTTCATTTTAATAACTTGTTTACTTGTTTAACCATTGAACGTTGCGTTGAAGTGGAACTTAATGAAGGCATCAGTGCTTTTTCGTAACTTTTAGTCGTAATAATACCTCTGACCAAGGAAAAATGATTGTCGGTAGCACAAAGACGAGCAGCGATTCACCAGTTCACGAGCGCAGGAAGGTAGGGTTTCCCTTTTTCCTTTTCTTTTCAGGTTCCAGATGCAGGTGCAAATCACTTACACTTCTTCTTCTTTTAAATTAATCACTATTTTATTATCTTTAACTTAGTTAAACATGCAATTCACTTTTTATTCTCTTCAAAATCTCTACCACTTCAATAAAATTCTTCACTGTTTATTATTTACTTTTTTCACCGATGACGTTCAGGAAGCAAGAGACCACACCAACGACGAATCGAGCTTTTTATATCCGAGGGGTGATCGGAAGTTATTTTTCCACCATGTTGCCATTTCCGAAGGGCCGTTAACGTCATCCTTCAATGGTTGTCGGAGTCGGTCGACCTATCAATGTTCGAGGGGATCGGCGGTGTCCACGTTGCAGGTTGACATGTAGGTGGTTCTGCGATGATCTTTCGTGATGAATAATGATGATGCACGAACATTCTGGCCCCTTCAGAAATTGTATTTCTGATTATTCCTCGATGAAATGCTTCCTTCCATTGGGTAGTTTTGGTTTACCGTGTTCTACCCTGTCCGTTCGTTGAGTAGTTCCGATTTTTCGTGATCGATGTTTTGGTGATAGACGTCATCTTGTTGTCGGTCTACTGAACGACGATTGTTATTTGTTGCTGTTGCTGGCAAAAGAAAACAGAAGACCCGGTAGCGGGTTTCGCAAATATATAATTAATTGGACAGGTTCTCACCTTGTCCCTTTGAAAAAAGGGCCTTGTATAACTTATTGCAGGTCCTCTTCATTGGAGATTTATTTGGATGATCATATCCAATTAGTGCTGGTTGGTTGGAGATTCTTCGGTGAGCAGTGGATTAGACGACGAATGGTTTTCATTCAGCGGTGATGGTGCAATCGGCAGCAAACAGATTTTGGATACCGGTCGAGTAAATTTCCCGTGAGGTGTTTGTAGAGTGACAACACGAACGATTCCATCGGTTCCAGGGTGGATCTCGGTGATTCGGGCTGTTCTCCAGCGCATGGGAGGAGCATTTTCGTCTTTAATGATGACCAGTCGTCCAATTTCAATGGTGGTTGAAGGATTTATCCACTTAGTTCGTGGCTGGAGAGTTGCCAGATATTCGATGTGCCATCTCTGCCATAAATCTTGAAAGATTTTTTGCGTTTGCTGCCAGTGACGAAGACGATTGCACGGGGTTGCTGAATAATCGTAGTCAGGAACAGATTTCAAGGCGGAACCGGTTAGAAAGTGGCCAGGAGTGAGCGCCTCCAAATCATTAGGATCGTCGCTGATTGGAACGATTGGCCTGGAATTCAAGCAGCATTCTATTTGAGCGAGCAGAGTTTCAGTGTCATCGAAGGCCAAAGTGCGAAATCCTAACACTCTGACGAAGTGTTTTTGAGCCGATGCGATAGCAGCTTCCCACAGTCCACCAAAGTGAGATGCTTTCGGCGGATTGAAGTGCCATTTTATCCCGTTTTTCGTGCATTCTTCGGCGACTGTAGCTTTATGTTCTTGACTGCGAAGTATGTGACGTAATTCGTTGGCAGCTCCTACAAAATTTCGTCCATTGTCGCTGTAGATTTCGGAACAGAGACCTCGCCGGGAGACGAATCGTCGCAAGGCTTGGATGAACTTCGCTGTGCTCAAATCAACCACCAATTCCAGATGCACGGCTTTTGTACAGAAGCACACGAAAACAGCTACATATGCCTTTCTCGGTGCTGCTCGTCGATGATGTGGTTTGATTTGGATGGGCCCCCAATAGTCGATGCCGGTTACGGTGAACGGCCGAGTTGCAGTAACACGAGCAGCAGGTAACTCCGCCATAAATTGTTCTATCATTTTAGGACGGTTCCGGAAGCAAATGACGCAGCTGTGGACCATTCGCTTGACAAGATCCCTGGCCCCTATGATCCAATACCGGAGACGGAGTAGCGTGAGAAGAAGCTGTGGCGCTGCGTGAAGATGTCGTAGATGAAAAGATCTAACCAGCAGCGATGAGAATGCGTGTGACGATGGTAGGATGACGGGATGCTTGTTGTCGAACGAAAGTTGAGAGTTGCTAAGTCGTCCGCCGATCCGAAGAACTTGATTGTCGTCGAGAAAAGGATGAAACCATCGAAGACGAGACTTCGCTAGTACAGGTTGCCGTTGTAGTAGTTGTTGTCGTTCGCTGCCAAAACATTGTTGCTGCACTAGCTTGATTAGTGTCGATTCGGATTTGATGATTTCCTCCGTGGTGAGAAAGGTGCTTGTTGGACGCTGAGTGATTTTAAGCCGACAGTTTTGTAGAAATCGAAGACAGTACGCTGTGATCCGTAACATGCGTGCGTAGTTGGAGAACTTTCCGACATGCTCATCAATGAATGACGGTTCTTCGGCAGCTGGAACTGCCATGACGAGTAGCTTCTTGGTTTCTCGAAGGGCTTCTTCGGGTTGATTAGAGTTGGATTGAGCTATTGGCCATTCGGAAGGTTCACGCTGTAGCCATTCGGGACCGTTCCACCAAAGATTGCTTTCGGTGAGATTATCCGCTGTTGTTCCTCTAGAGATGAGATCAGCTGGATTCTGTATTCCGGCGACGTGATTCCACGAGCAGTTTTTGGTAGCAAGCTGGATCTTAGATACTCGGTTCGCCACGAATGTTGTCCATGTAGAGGGAGAGGATTTCAGCCAGCAGAGTACTACAGTGGAATCGACCCAGAAAAATGTATCGACCGTTAATTGAAGCGAAGCCTTAACCTTCTCGTAGAGTTGAGCGCCAGCAAGGGCACCGCACAGCTCAAGTCGCGGAATGCTTTGTTTCTTGAGGGGTGCGACTTTAGATTTGGAGGTCAGGAGCGCTACCTTGACGCAGCCATTGGAGTTTGTTGATCTAAGGTAGACACACGCACCGTATGCGTGATTGGAGGCGTCGGTGAAGACGTGGATTTGCAATGATGTTGATGACGGAAAGAGAACGCAACGTGGTATCCGAAGCTCGTTGAGGGAGGGAAGTTGAGACTGGTACGATTCCCAACGGGTCTTGAATGTGGGTGGAAGTTCCTTATCCCAGCTCCATGTCTTTCCCTCGTCGTCCACGAGTGTCCAAATCGCTTGCATAAAGATTTTTGCTGTTGTTACGACGGGTCCAACAAGTCCAAGTGGGTCGAACAATCGTGCTATGTACGAAAGTGCGATCCGTTTTGTCAAAGCTTCGTTAGATGAGGTTGAAGAAAGTTGAGTTTTGTAGCGAAGAACGTCGGTGGCTGGCTCCCAGTGGAGCCCAAGGGTTTTTATGCACTGATCCCTGTCGAGGTCGACCGATGACTTGAGAGCCCTGTTCTCGGTCGGGACGTCTTCTACTACCGCTGGTTCATTTGAAGCCCATTTCCGTAGTTCAAATCCTCCTCTTTTGAGAAGAGATTCTAGTTGCTTTCGTAGAGTGATTGCTTCTTCTATCGTGTTCGCTCCGGAAAACAAGTCGTCGACGTAAAAGTCCTTACGAAGAACGTTGGCAGCTTCGGGGAAATCGTTCTGCTCGTCATCAGCCAGTTGCTGCAGCACTCGTGTAGCAAGAAACGGAGCGCTAGCGGTACCGTAAGTAACGGTTTTCAGCTCGTATGTTTGTAGAGGGGCTTCTGGTGACGGACTCCACACGATATGCTGCAGGTTGTTGCTACGTTGGTCCGTCAGAATCTGCCGATACATTTGCTTGACATCGGCGTTGAGCAAGACCGGGTGGATTCTGGATCGCATTGTAATTGATCGCAGGTCTTCCTGCACGATAGGTCCGACCATGAGTGCGTCGTTCAAGGATGGTCCATTCGGTGTACGGCAAGACGCGTCGAAGACCACGCGTACTTTCGTAGTGGTGCTGTCCTCTCGTATGACGGCATGATGGGGAAGATGGTAAGAAGGATGTTGTGGTTGCTGGTAATCCTGCACAAGTTCCATGTGACCTAGCTGTTCGTACTCGTCCATGAAATCTCGGTACTGTTGGCAGAGTTCATCGTTTCGAGTGAGCTGACCTTGCAGGAGACGAAAGCGACGAATAGCAGTACGACGATTGTCGCCGAGGTTAGCGAGAATGTCTTCCTTCAGAGGCAAAGAAACGATGTAACGACCTTCGGGAGTTCGAGAGACCGTTCGACGAAAGTACTCTTCACATGCAGTTTCCTCCACCGAGTAACAAGTTCGTGAGCTGTCCTCTTCAAGCGACCAGAATTTCTCCATGAGATTGTTCAAATCGGCAACAGTAGCGATGTTGGCAACGATCGGAGTGATTGATGGACACTGGGTGGTTTTCCCGGAGACGACCCAGCCGAAGACGGAATTGATGAGCGTTGGCAGACCAGGACCAAGTTGGATTCTACCCGAGACTTTGAACAATTCAAAGAAGACTTCCGCACCTAGAATAAGATCAATTGGGCTGGTTCGGCAAAAAGCAGGATCTGCTAGTTGAATGCCAGGTGGAATCTCCCAAGACGATGTGTCGACAGCAGCTGAGGGCAAATCGATTGCGACTTTCGGCAGCACGAGAAATTCAACAGTGGTGTTATAGTCGCAAACACGAGAGCGGATTTTCGAGAGGAACTTGAAGCGTGATTTCGTGGAAGATTGTCCTATTCCGGCGATAGGAAGGTGGATTCGCTTACGCTGGACCTTGACAAGTTGCGAAAACGTTTCTGTGGCGAAGCAACATTCACTGCCTGAGTCTAGCAGCGCTCTAGCAGCATGTTCCGTCCCATTATCGTCGACTACGACGACTACAGCTGTGGCGAGCAGAACTCTTTTGTGTCCGTGTCCAGCGGAAGCGTAACTGACCTGCTCGTTGAGGGTTGCTGATACCGAAGCGGATGGTTGTTCGATTGATTGTTGGGTTGAATTCTCCTTCGGGTGAGGCATGTCAGCAACTTTCAAGCTAGTTGCAGCGGAACCTTGGCAAAGCTGAGTGTGATGGTGACCTCTACATTTGCGACAAGTGCTCGAAGACGGACATTCCTTGGCCATATGTCCCTTACGCAGACAGTTACGGCACAATTGGTGACGACGAACTTCTCTATCCTTCTCCTCAGCGCTCAATTTTGAAAAAACCATACATTGGTACAGAGGGTGATGATCCGAGCAAGCAACACACTTTCGTTGGTTGGTTGGACTTGCTCCGTGACTGGCAACCACTCGTTGAACCGGTTTCTTGGAGAAGTTGATCGGTGATGGAGTCTCGGTGGTCTTTCCGATAGTTTGAAGAACCGAAACTCGGCGTTGAATGAACGTCGTTAGATTCTGGAACGATACGGCGTTGAGTGTCGATGCGTGTTCTTCCCAATCCCTCCGGGTAGTGGGATCTAAACGGATGCTCAACATGCGGATCAGCAGAATGTCCCAGTATTCCGTTTTCTCCCCGAGCTGATGAAGGACTTTCACGTTGGCTTCGAACTTTTCGACCAGTGAGTGAAGCTCCGAAGCGGACTCTTTTTTGACGGAAGGAAATTCGAACAGTGAGTCGACGTATGACTGCTTTAGTCGTACGGGGTTCTGGTAGTGGTCCAATAGCAGATTCCAGGCGACCTGGTAATTGTTGGCACTAATAGCGATGGTTTGCACGAGCTTCAAAGCATCCCCAGAGAGCGACGAGCGAAGATAATAAAATTTCTGGATGTTCGACAGTTCATGCGACGAGTGGACCAACGAAACGAAGAGGTCGTGGAAGTTCAACCATTGGTCGAGATTTCCGGCGAAAATTGGCAGTTTTATGTCGGGCAACCTTACATGCGACGACAGAGGGCTTTGCGTGGCTAAAGAAGAAGACGAAGAAGTGCGTGGCGACGTTGGTTCGTTTTTATTGACGGCGAGCAGGAATCCCTTCACCCTGAAGTAGGACGTCTCGAATTCGATGCGTTCCTTTAAGTGAGCCTCGATGGCCGCTTCATCCAGCGTTTCGAGCTCGGCTTGCATGGCGTTGAAATCGTTCCAGATGGCCACAAGGTGTTCCAACCGGACGGGAACCTCGTGAGCACCAGTTTCCTCCTGGTAGCCATCGACGAACGACTTGATAAGCCCGAACGAGGTTAGGAGGCTCTTCTGCCTCGTCTTCAGCGATTTAATTCGCCGCTCGTTCGACATCGTGTAGGAAGGTGTTGAAGGGTTGAGTCGGATCTGAAAGCCACAGACCGCGCAGCTCAAAAGGGCAATGAATAGCAAGATTGGAAACCTAATTACCTGATATCAGGCAAGCAATGCCTTGTATTTTTATCCAATCGTTGCTAGGAGAACCTAGATGTGGAGCGGGTAACCTCAACCTGGTGTGACACGTGGTGTGTATTTCCAGTAGGGCAGGCGGATGACCGGAGTTCGACGGTATCCGGTTCGAAGGACCACTTTGTCGGTAGCACAAAGACGAGCAGCGATTCACCAGTTCACGAGCGCAGGAAGGTAGGGTTTCCCTTTTTCCTTTTCTTTTCAGGTTCCAGATGCAGGTGCAAATCACTTACACTTCTTCTTCTTTTAAATTAATCACTATTTTATTATCTTTAACTTATGTCGTTTTCGTTTTTGCGGTGTAGCTACACCGGTGCTACACTGCCGAACACCGAAAAAAATTAGGGTGTAGCTATCGGTTGCACCTTTGTTTACAAAGAAGTGATGATGAACTGTCAATGACTCGCACTTATTGCTGCTTACACTACACCGGTGTAGTGTAGTAAAAACGAAAATGACATTAGTTAAACATGCAATTCACTTTTTATTCTCTTCAAAATCTCTACCACTTCAATAAAATTCTTCACTGTTTATTATTGACTTTTTTCACCGATGACGTTCAGGAAGCAAGAGACCACACCAACGACGAATCGAGCTTTTTATATCCGAGGGGTGATCGGAAGTTATTTTTCCACCATGTTGCCATTTCCGAAGGGCCGTTAACGTCATCCTTCAATGGTTGTCGGAGTCGGTCGACCTATCAATGTTCGAGGGGATCGGCGGTGTCCACGTTGCAGGTTGACATGTAGGTGGTTCTGCGATGATCTTTCGTGATGAATAATGATGATGCACGAACAATGATTTATATAGTTTTCATAAAAGTTGACGATACAAATACTAATGAGGAAAGGAATTCCGCATTTCCTTTTCCCAAGTCCTTTTCCTCTCCTTCCCTTCCCTTCTTCTCTTTTCAGAAAGCGAGTAATGGCGCTATAACCATATGCCATATAGGGCTAGGACAAGAGTTAGTGCTCAGGTCCCAACCGCTAGAAGAAAATGGTAGCGAGCAAGGGCGCTATAACCTAGGCGAATACAGCATTCCCTCCGTATAGGTTACGTCCGCACACCGCTCTCTGTTGTCCTTCGACTGAGGTCGGCTGGATCGATTGAGGGATGGCAGTGGGTTGGCGGTGCCGTCCACGCTTGTACGGAGGGAGGACTGTACGCTCGAACACAAGGGGTAAATACCTGTGTTCCATCCCAGGAGATCGGACAACCAAGGAGTGTACATTAACTTTCTTAGCTCTGTCACTCCCAACGATTTATATAGCCTATTTTCAAATCCTGCATACGGAGCGGTTGGTACGGTATGTCCCCGCTCTTTGATTACCTGTGGATTAAATGTTAACCACTGTCTATACTTATTAAGTAGACATGGTAAACATTCACTTCCACAAAAATTAACTAAACGCTACACAGTAGGCCTGGCCGCTTTATTGTTTGTTTCACATCCTTGATGTGCAGCAGGCATTAATAATGACAAGAAAAATGATAGATGTATCATTTTCCAGGATTCTTTCAAGTACTGGCTGTGTATGTGTAGACTAGACTAGACTAGACTATCCCCCGTTCTTCGTTCTCTTCGAGTCTGCGCCGTGCTCCTTCCCGGTATGCGGCGGGAATGTTGTAGTACGCGTTTCGTACTGGTGGTATTGACTGATCAACGCTGAATTTTACCTTTACGTTTGGCATTTTGGGAAATATTCCAGATTGTTCGCAATTGTTAACCATATCTCCTACTTTGAGAAGTCCCATATCGCTGGCAGTTACCCTTCCAAGCAAAGACCGATTCCCTTCCTTCACGACAAGAAAATCGGCTATGATTATCGGCTTGTCATAACCAACTGCTTCAATTGTAGCCCTGAAGTCACACTCGATTTGCATAGGCTTGTTGCTGGCGTATGCTTGTAGATGAGTGTTAGTGGCGTTTGATCTCGGATGAAACACAGCTTTACGATTTTTAAGCTGTTCTTTTAAGATGTTCCAATCGTTACCGCCAATAACGTTCACATCAGCGCCAGAGTCAACAAGAAACTTGATTGGGATGGAAGAACCAACACGACAAGCGACAAGCACATCCTGTAGAGAGAGAGCATTGATTTGCTAAAAAAAACCAAATGTTTTGTTACAAAATGTAAGGTATATTTCCAAACAAATAAACATTCAGTTTGTTACTTGATCATTGTTATCTTCATTCACAGGATTTCGCGCGAGACCTTCATGCTTTACCACATTGACATTATCCTTACGGCATGCCACCGCAAAATGTCCGCGTCGACCGCAAGAGTTGCAGTTCCTATTCATAGCTGGACACTCCTCGCCTCTATGTGATGGACGGAAGCATCTGGAACATCTATTACGACGACTCGACTGTGTTCTGTTCATCTGGTATCGTGAGCTATCCTTGAACCGTTTTGTTGAACTTTGAATCGTGTGTTGACCTTCTCCTCTGCGCTTGTACGGACGTTGGAATTCGCTGTTCTGATTGTACACTGCCAAGACGTTGGGCTCCATCACTGAGGCCGTAATTTCAGCTTGAAACGCTTCGGCTCGGGTCGCAGATTGAACGATATAGTTTGAATCGTAACCGAATGTACGTGCCGCCTTCTTGAGTTCCTGGTTACGAAGTCCTCTCAAGAGCTGGGTTCGAACGAAGCGGTCTTGATCTTCAGGACTGTAGCGACACAGGCGAACCTTTTCCGTCAATCGTGCGTGAAAATTAACTGCGGATTCATTTTCTTCTTGGTGCATATTTGAAAATGCTTCGTGCTCAGCAGCGGGGTCAGTCATGGACTTCAAGTACTGGTCGATGTTCTTCACAAAGATTTCAAAACAATTGTCATCCTCTGAACATGGTTGCAACTTGGCCGCCCGAACAATACTCTTCAGCTCATCGCCCATGGAAAGTGTAAGCAGTTCGACTCGACGCTTTGGATTCCTAACGTTTGATAATGAAGCTGCTATTTGGAAATCCTCGATGAAGCCTGTCCATGCTTCCCACATCTTTGTAGCCGGAACGTTTTTTGGGAATGGTTTAATATTATCCCATCTGATGCTCCCGTCGTTGGTAGATATTGATGAAACTCTTGGTGTACTGTCTACATCGGTCGTAGAACTGATCGTAGGATTTTCTACTCGCGCACTGCCACGAATACTACGCAGCTCTTCAATAACGTTTTCCAGCTCGTTTATTCGTGCCTCCAGCTGTTTACGGTCATCCGACTCTACGAGTTTGTTATAATGGGCGTATTCGTCACTGGCCAACTCATCTTCAGCTTCGGAATGCTGAGCATGTTGTGCGCGCACATATCTTCCGTGACAACTAGTTTCCCCGTACGATGAACCATCCGAATCACTTTCAGAGGTAACCGTTGGTGCACGTACGTATTTTCCCGCAGAAAACATTTTTGACAAACAATACGGTTAAAGATTTACGTAATCTGTTAAAGATATAATAAAGATATTTGTACTGCTTGCTATTACACGCAACAAAAAAATTGTCAAAGCAAATGGCCATCCCAACTCGTTTTTATCAATTTAAACTAACGGTTCTCTCGACTCGTTTTATACAAAATACAACCAGCGGTTCTCCCAAATCGCTGCCACTCTTTTAATTTGGAACACTCTCTACTCAAACATTTTTTTTTCTAAAGCGGTCCTCCCAACACGCTACTCCTTATTCATTTTCCAAAAGCCAGCGGTCCTCCCAACACGCGGCAAAAACCTGGCGGTTCTCTCAACTCGCCTTTTCAATCAATATCAGCGGTCCTCCCAACTACGCTGCTACTCTTTTAATTTGATTTTTTCTTTAAGCGGTCCTCCAAACACGCTGCCCTTATTTATTTTCCAAATGCAAGCGGTACTCCCAACGCGCGGCAATATCTAGCGATCCTCTCAACTCGCCTTTCCAAACAAATTAAGCGGTCCTCCCAACTCGCTCGTTTATTTTCAAAAACCATCCATTTTGATGTAAAAATGGATGTGGTAGCCATTTTGTTTTCCGAAACTAGCATCTTTTTCCTTTTTCTTTATTCGTGCAATGGGTGATTTCCTCTTGATTGATTACTAATATTGAAATTCGATTACTTTGCTGTGGAAATTTCAGCAAAACCTCTCACGGTCGCCAAATGTGAAGGGCTAAACTCCACCGGGAAATCACCCATTGCAGGATAACAATGGTACACTCGGATACACGTCTTACCTGCTCAACACTTTCACACTCGAATGATAGCTTGCGTCCAAACCATCTCTGTTGAATGGTGCCAAGTCGATACAGAGGGTTCACGTTATAGAGTGGCGAGTAGGTATGTTGACTATACCCACACAAAGACATGTTAAACGTTGTCTCCATCTACCTCGCCACACACTTAATCATGGCTTTCCTGTTCGGTAATTTTTTTTACAGTTTTCGAACTGTAAATCACAAAAAATACCGAACATACAGCTATTCTCAATGAAACTACTGATGTTCAGTAGCTCTTGCGACTAACTACTGAATACGGTAATAGCAAGTACTGAATTTTCCGTAAAAATACCAGAATTACGGGGAATGACTACAGCTCAGTAAAATAGAGTACCGAGTTTTCAGTATTCATTATGATTTACTGAATGATCATCAAATGAAATTCAATATTGCTGATCTCTCCAGTAAGTGAACTTGTTTGCATCATCCTGCTCCGTATCACTTCGCGCACTTGACCGGATTCCGGATTCGCTGTGTTATAATAGAAAACCTTTGTGAAAATAAGTGAAACATCTGGAAGCCAACGCAGGAGTGCAGAAACTACCACGGAATTGCGCAGTTTATGCACTCCCGCATCGACTTCCAGATGTTTCAATAATTTTGAAGGAAAAACACTCACTAACATTGCCTTTTAGCTCCATGCATGGACATGCAATCCGGCACACCGAGAGAGCCACCAACCAACCGGCTGAATCACCATGATGAAGCGTTAAACTTGAAACTCAGTCCCCTAATAAAAAACATAAATTTTCATCCTCCCTTTGTATGGAACTTTTTTGATGAATTCACTGAGTTATTCACCAAAAAAATAAAATAAAAATACCGAAAAACTAAGCAAAAAAAAAATGCAAACAAATAAATTACTGAAAAAGTCAGCAATTATTTAACTGAGTTAAACGGTAATTTTTGACAGTTCAGAGATTCTGCAATTTACGGAGTTTTCAGTAAAAGTAAAAACTACTGGATTGATTACTGAAAACTCAGCTGTTTAAAAACCCAGTAAAATTTTACCGACTTTGGTAATCTGAACTCTGTGTGCATATGGTGTAGGTGGCCAGCTTGTCGGGTCATGCTGTGGGAAAAGTCCCTCCACGATGACTTTCAGCTTGTTAGGGCACATTTCAACCGGCATCGTTGGACCTCTGATCTTCGCCATCGCGGTATGTGTTGGCCCAGGGGTTGGCATCGGCATCTCGGCACAGCTCCTTGAAACTGTTTGACTTGCTCAGTTTTATCTTTCGTTTTAGTGCAGCCCTGGCCGCTCGAACACCACCCTGCGCTTCTCTCTGTCTGCATCCGTTCTTGCTCTCTGAACGCGCCTTCCGGCTTGAAGACAACTAGCACGGAGGGCGCTAATTTCCTCGTTCCACCAGTAAGCTGAACGCCGCCTGTTAGTTGGCTCCAGTTTTCTCGGCATGGTTGTGTCACATGCCCTTGCTAATGATTCGGTCAACTCGTTCGCGCTTGAACCCGGGACGCTGCTGTCAATCCTTAGAGCTTCAAAGAAGAGATCCTTATTGAATGCCTTCGTTCTCCACTTTCGCTCGCTTACTTTCGTCCTCCGCATTTCCACCGGTGTCCGTTCGCCGATACTGTACCGGATTGCCTGATGGTCACTATGGGTGTACTCTTCGCACACTCTCCAGTTCATATTTGCCAGAAAGTGACGTCGATAAGGCATTCTCTACCGTCTTTGCGGAAGGTGCTGGCGATGGTTCCTAAGTTGACCAGACTGATGTTCAACTTTACCAGAGCTTCCAGCAGGCTACATCCTCTTGCGTTGGTACACCTGCTCCCCTAACCCACTGCCCAAGCATTGATATCGGCGAGCATCTCCCTTCGCACTGCCTCGAACCTTGTACAGTCGAAGACCACATGCTCCGGCGTTTCATCTAAGTTGCCACACTCCGGACAGAGGGGTGACGCTACGTGTCCGAACCGATGCAGGTATTTTCTGAAGCAGCCATGACCAGGCATGAACTGCGTCAAGTGTGTCCTGTGTAGCTTGTGTGTCCATCTACCTTTCTCCGCTGCATCCCACTCCTGCTGCCACTTAGCCATCGATACCGTTCTCACCATTTTTCGTACTCCTCTGGTTTCTCTCCTCATCTAGCACTCGTTGTTCTCCGCCAAGGTGAAGCCGATTGCGATCATACGTCATACTGCCTCAGTCGAAATGGTTATGTCGTGTCGTGAGTGCAGTAGTATGGCCATGAGCTGGAACGTACTGCTCAATTTTCTTTGGTTCTGCTTCATTTTCAGTGTTTCAGTCCAGGCCTTAGTATCGATGAAGACACACTAGCCAGAAGACGTCTGTTGCTTTTTTTTCCTTTCATTTGTTTTCCGTCGATCTTGTTTTCCGTGCTGAGCACCAATGCTACCAACGCCAGGGAGGCATCTCTTCACACCTGGACCCTACCTATCGACCCATCAACTCATGAACCGGGGATCAACGGCTTTACTTCCGGCGTGATGAGAGATGTTATGCCTCAGAACATCCCGGCGGCGCCGACTGGGATTGAACCCATGCCTGCTGGGCTGACGCCTCTTGCTGCTGCTTGGACCAGAATTTTTCAGCATGATTCTGGCTATTGCGTTGATGACCTTCGCCGCCTTCTCGCACGCATATTCGATGTGGCTGCTAAAGTTTAGCCGGTCGTCGATCATCACTCCCAGATACTTCAGCACGCGCTTCAAAACAATGGTGTGCTCTCCAACGATGGTTTCTGCCCGCTGCACTGCTTCACAGTTACTGACCAACATCACTTCTGTTTTGTGGTGGGCTATCTGCAGCTTCGCTCCTTGCATCCAGTTACCAATCGTATCTATCGCCTCGGCCGAAAGCATTGACGATGACTTTCAGCTTGTTGGGACACAATCCAACCGGCATCGTTGGACCTCTGATCTTCGCCATCACGACTCGGTATGCGTTGCCCCAGGGGTTGGCATCGGCATCTTGGCTTTATCTTTCGTTTTAGTGCAGCCCTGGCGATACGGCCACGATAGCGTTAAGGGGGTAGTCCACTCTGGAAATTTCAAAAAATCTTTTTTTTGGCTTAAAAAATACTTTGCAATCTCTACTTTGACATAGACTTGACGATACTAGTATCGAATAACTAATACTGATATTTGCGATACTATCGAAACAAAGTATCGATACTTTTAAGTATCGAATCATTTGAAAAAAAAAGCAATGTTATTGAATTTAAATTGAAAGTCCATGTTTAAGATCAATAACGAACAGTTTGTATAATTTTATTAAAAACAAAAGCATTTAAACCAACTAATTGAACCATTCAGCATCATCGACGCTTGCTAGAAATATTAGTTTCTGTAAATATTTAGCTGACAATCGGTTTCTGGTCTCAGTAATTATAGATCCAGCCTTTCAAAAGAGTCGCTCGCATGGAACAGAAGTTGCCATGCTGACCATATGCATCCTAGCCTGCTGATACAGCGCTGGAAAAACTGACTTCATGTCCTCCCATTGTTCCAACGGGTTCACATTTAGTGAGCAAACCGGTCTCGCCAGGTACACTGCCAACTCATCGCCAGGATCAGTATGTACTTGTTTGTTTGGTTTGACGTAAGCGAGGGTCCTGTGGTGTCCCCAGAAGTCGTACTTATCAGTTTGTTCCTCGATCACGTTAAAATCACCAACATCTGCTTTATCGTGGATACCATCTGATAAAGCTTCCCGGATTTTGTCGATCGCATTTGCGCAAGCCCCAGTGTAAAAAATATGCGCCTACACGCTTATCACAACTTACGCATATACCGAAATCAAGTTACTTGTTTTTCCATCCGATTCGATACCGATACCGCGATACCACGATAAAAGTATCGATATTGGAGAATTATCGATTGTAAAGTATCGATACTTAATTACTTGGTATCGAAATAAAAGTATCGATACTTTACTGATATCAGTAGTATCGCAACGTCCCTAAGTACTGGCCGTCAATTAGGTTCATTCTCTCATCTTTTACATCTTTTTCACTATTTTGCTGCATGCTTTTCGTAATTGGATAGCTCTAGTCAGCCAACTCGCTTCCCGCCCAAACATTTGGGAAAAATAGGAACCTCTAACCTGGAAGTTCTCATACGGCCGGGCAACCTCAACCTTGGTAAATGGTCTCCCTCGGGAGTGGCGCTTAAGCCATTGTACTTGCAACGGGAAACTCGTGAGGATGACGGGTTATAACATCTCTAAAGTTATGGCTGCAACACAAAGTCTATTAGTAGGCTTAAAATATGTTTCATTTCAAAAGATAACTTATTAGATTTCAATTTCCAACTTCTATTCAAACCATTATCACCAGATACCACCAAATTTAGAAAATTTAAAGTTCGGTTTTTTCTTGCTTTTTGCTTTTTGAATATATAGACCAAAAAGCAAAAAGCAAGAAAAAACTGAACTTTAAATTTTCTAAATTTGGTGGTATCTGATAATAATGGTTTGAATAGAAGTTGGAAATTTAAATATAAAAAGTTATCTTTTGAAATGAAACATATTTTAAGCCTACTAATAGACTTTGTGTTGCAGCCTGTAAACTAACGCATCGGTTGAAACGTATTACTGATTTGTGCACGGTGAAATCATGTATTATACTGATGTTTTCTGCTCGATAGAATGGAAATGGACGATTACGACGAAGTAGTGCTCTACCCTACGTGATTAAATTTAATTAGATCTGGTGTATTAGATGATATAATTTCTCCTCTAGTTGAAACTGCTTAGAGCAGTGCAGATTGAATTATATAATCATGTTTTGCATGATAAATGACTTATTATCTTATATAATTTCAATGTGATTCGTAATGAACTATTTTAATTTGCAACAAACATGGTTCACAGAGAAACATCAATGAGTACAAATTCGGGTTTGGTTGGTGTTTTCGAATTTGGGGCCTCCCTTAGCTCAGTCGGTAAAGGCGCAGCTACAAAGCAAGACCATGCTGGAGGTGACTGGGTTCGATTCCCGGTCCGGTCTAGGAATTTTCCGCGTTGGAAAATTTCTCGACTCCCTGGGCATAGAGTATGATTGGACTTGCCACACAATTATACAAATGCAAAAATGGTACACACAAAGAAAAATCGTTAGTAAAATTAAAAAAAGCATCGGTGAAATTAAAAGTTTGCGTTGGTTCTTTTTGTTAGAAAGCGGTTAGCTTTTAAATCGAAAGTTCGTCAACTGTCAGTTTAAAAGTTGCCCGCTCATGACTTTTAAAAGTTTAAACTTTCAAAATAAATTGTTCTACTGTCAAATTAAAAGCGTGGCATGGTTGAAATTAAAAGCGTATTACTCTTAATTCAAAACAAACTTTTGACATGAAAGTACGGTATACTTTAAATGACAATAATTGTTATTTTTAATGCAAATTAAATATTTTTATTTCAAAAGTAGTATATTCAATATAGTAACATCATTTTAATTAAAAATTACAAATTCATTTATTTCTCTATTTTTTATTCACAATTTGATATCATTGTCTGGTTCCGCACTGCATATTCGTCGGATTGGGTAGGCAGTTTTTTTAGACAGCAGGCTGGTATGGATCGACATTTTTCACTTGAGATCCTTGTAGTACTGATTGAGGGCACTTCTCTCGGCGTCCGTCAGCTAAACCTGCTGCTGCTAGGGCCTTCTCTAACATCTTGCACCGCTGTAGGCTACGAAATGTCTCCGATAGACAGTGTATGATTGATGCTCGTGGCCTACTGGCGATTCGCCATTGCCTGAGGATGCCATTTTCCGCAAATTACTGGTCCAAGCGTGTTTCTCATCCTACAATTTCAAAAGCAATCAATAAATATTATTTGTTCCACGGAATAGAATTTCAAATTACCGGATTGATTTCCCCGGAAAAGGATCAACGTTGGCCGGATTCCCTCTCGGTAAATTAATGATACCTGCGTATAAGCAATAATCAGTAATTCAATTATGCAAATTATCTGATTTCAAAAATTACTTACGGTTTAATAAAAAATTGCTCTCCCAAATACAATGTCAAGCAGCTGCAACTGAAATGAAAAAAATCTCTTTTTCGGCCGTATGGCACACTCCGCCAGTGCAGAAGTACATGGGTTCTAATTTGCAAGCAGTTACAGCGTTACAGATCAAATCTTCACACTTTCTAGTACAAGTTAAAAAAACTGAAGTTTATGTACCTCCCGTTTTGCGCGTTTTTCTTTTTGTTTGCTCACGCTATCCTAAAACTACCCAAAAATGGGTACAAATCAACACATGAAAAGTAATTTTGACAGTTAAACAATTTTCAATTTGAAAATCTGCGCTTTTAAAACTACAAGTTAAAATTAAAACAATCACTTTTGAATTAAAAACAACCTTGTTGTATCAAACATTTTCGTAGTTAGAATAACGATTTTTTTGATACTTTTAAATTGAAAGGTTAATATTGTTACCGATACAGTTTTTGTTTTTTGTGTGTAGCAGGCATCGAAAGCTCTCAATTAATAACTGTGGAAGTGCATCTAGAACACTAAGTTGAGAGCACGCAATAAGCTTGAAATGCGACGAAGAAGAAGATGGTGTTTTCGAACAAAAAAAGTGAAGCAGTCATAGCCACGAAACATGTTAAAAGCTTATTTAATACCATTTGGGTTTAGCTTAAATAATTAATGTTATTGAAGAACGGTTAGGAATATTTTATTGAGGCACTTTTTCGAATACTTGTCAATTAATTTTTCATCACGAAGGAATACATTTGGCTATCACTGTGCTGATCTTTCGTACACATGTATAAGATCATCAACATATTTAAAATAGAACGCGTTAAATAATTCCTTATTGACAACAAACGAACTCATATGCAATCTCGCAAAGAGGATTATAATTGAATCATAATTTTTCATCTTAAACAATTTCAACCAATTTGGAATAGCATCTTAAGCAACTGCAACTTGATTTGGATATTCATACGATTTTAACATCCTTATCAAGGAATCAAAAATATCTCGAAATGACAAAATGACAAGCGATCAACGAACCGAATAATAACGCTATGTCAGAAGTGCAAAGCAATAATGATATAATCTTCTTCTTTCTTTTTCATGACAAGCAGCCCGTGCGACGCAACTCACTCGGGGTGGTAGAAGGAAACGAGCAAATTGTTAGCAGGCTGCTTCACGAAGTAAAGCCGAAGATGATACACGTGTGTTTATGGGTTTTTTTTTGTTATGTCTTTTCTCGATTCATATCAAGCTATGTCCTCATCCGTGTATATTGCAACAAAGCAGGCAAGCAATATATCATTATCCTTCTACCACTCGGATCGAGCTATGTTACAGAGCGAGTTTGTCATGGTAGTCGTAGCAACCGTTTTTTCTGTATCGTTGGTTGCTTTATGTGTTTGGATTCGCTGATCCTTATACGATTTGTGGTTTGCTCTGGGCACTAGCCAGAATATGCCTCTTGCTACTATTGGGACCAGCGTTGTTGGGCATGATTCTAGCTAACGCGTTGATGGCCTTCGAAGCCTTCTCACAGGCATATTCGACCTGGCTGTTGTAGTTGAGCCGGTCATCGATCATCACTCTCAGGTATTTCAACTCACGCTTCGAGGCTATGGCGTGACAAGCAGCTTCGGTTCTTGCCTTCAGCTACCAATCATGTCGATTGCCTCAGTCGCCAACACTTCCACCTCTTCCAGTGTCTCACCTGTTACCGTCGAGACGACGTCATCCGCAAAGCCAACGATCTCAACTCCTTTGGGCAGCTTCAGCGTCAGCACGCCGTTGTAAATCCCGTTCCAGAGCGTTGTACCAAGGATGGAACGTTGTGGAACTTCCGTTGTGATCCTAATCGATGCTACGTGGCCAGGCCTTTGGGTCGTGCTTCGGGAAAAGTCCTTCCACGATGACTTTCAGCTTCTCCGGGCACATTTCAACTTCTTAAAATAGTTTGACTTGCTCTGCTTTATCTCTAGTTTAATTGCGGCCCTGGCCGCTCGAAGCAGTCCTCTTCGTTTCTCTATGTCTGCTTCTGTTCTTGCTCGCTGAACACGTCTTCTGGCTCTGTGACAACTAGCGCGGAGGGTGCTAAGTGTCTCGTTCCATCAGTAAACTGGACGCCGTCTGTTATTTGGCTCCAGTTTCCTCGGCATGGACGTGTCACATGCTCTCACAAACGTTGCCGTCAGCTCGTCTGTGTTCAGAACCACGGGGATCCTGTCCACACGGAGTACCTCAACGAAAAGATTCTTGTCGGAAGCCTTCGTCTTCCACTTCCGGTCAAATGTTCTCGTCCTCCGTACTGCCACAGTATTCCGTTGGCCGATGCCATATCGGAATAGCCTTCGCACACCCTCCAATCCATGTTTTCCACCAGCGATTGACTCTTGCATTGGAACATCTTCTTCTCCACTGCACAGCCCAAGCATTGAAGTCTCCTCTGATGACTACCGGTCGTCGTTCGATCAGCTCTTCGGTAAGCCCATCCTGCATCTAATGGAACTGCTCTATCGTCCATCTGAGGGGTGCATAACAACTACATATGAAGATTCCGTTAATTTTGGCGATCACGAAACCTTCGTATGAGCTCGAAACCACTTCTTGAATAGGGTATCTGCCCATAACTTGAAAAGCCGCTATCCCAGCTTTATCCGCCCTCAGTTACCGTTACCGGAAGGGACTCGATATGGTTCCGCAATGACTGCAACGTCGCACTTTGTTTCTGTTGTCGACTGCCGCAACAGTTACTGTGCAGTATCGCAATGATTGAGGTTTATTTGGGTTACCTCCATTACGATTGGCCTGCCATCACCTTTTTGTATGCTAGGCATTTGAAGCCTCCCGTCGTATGATCGTTTCCGTCCTGTTTGCAGAGCATGCACCTCGCTTGTTTCGTGCAGCCTCTTGCAATGTGACCTTTCTCCCCACATTTCCTGCACAGATCAGATCTGTCAGGGCCATTGCAGTTCCTCACCTGGTGACCGAATCCCATGTACTTAAAGCATCGATCCAGTTGCTTGGTAACCCGAGGAGTGGCTTACAGCGAGCACACTGACCACCCAACCTCCCAAGCAACACGGATTGTCATAAATAAGTTGAAAATACTTTTCAATGATTCACATAAAGAATCAATAATACTTTAATATACATCATTTAATACATTAAACAACGCAAAAAATGGAGCTTATAAAACTAGATACTGGTCTTATAACATGTTCTGAAAACATAATAAAAACAAGCGGCAAAAAAAATTTGAGAATAGGATTTGAACACTGGTCCTTGGCGTGATAGACTTATTACTTCCACTAAGAGATGAACTAGCCTATGGCTATTACTTCCTAACTACACCACCTTCGCTTGATAACAGTTGGCCTATGGATCTAAGATTGGGCCCATCACTAAAAATCTGCTATTTATCAATTTTATCTAGATAAACGCGTCGGACAGTACTTATGGATATTCAAAAATATTATGTGTTATTCAAAATTTTTTCAAATTTCAACTCGTTATAAGAACATTTTTTATACAACATTTTCAGTTGTATTAATTTATGAGATGTCATAAAAAAGTGTTTTCTACTTTCTTTATAACAAACCTCCGAGAACCTCATAGAAAACTGTCAATCACGGAGTGAAGAGACAGTCCGGCTCAATGGTGCCATCAATGTCCACGTCAATATGGAAAGTACAGAATCTCTTCAAGAACTTCATAATTTCAACTAAGATTGATTTTGTGTACGACAAGTTTAATAGTGGTATTAAGACAGTAAGATGCACGTTTAAATAACATTTAAAGATAAAAACAAAAGAAAACTATTTTGGAAAATGATGAAATCTAGGAATTGAGAAAACATCTATAAACCTCATATAAAACGTAGGATGTGTTCTGCATCCTTTTAATACATTTATACAAAAAGCCGTTCTAATTCTTTTTCGTTTCAAAAAGATATTTTATGGGTTACTTGGGCTTGACCTTGCCCGTCTCCAACAACTTGTTCGCTGCAACTGTCGAAAACCGTATCACCGCCGCTTGCATTCCGCCGTACGCCTTCCTCATCCGGATTGACATTGGACATCTCCCAGATCTCAGTGCACTCTCAACGCACTTCTCTTCTGTAGTGACCTCGTCCAGATCCCTGCACTCTACCACTGTCTCCTGGGATAGGGCTCTTCCGCTCGCCGCTTCGTCAAGAGACTTTTCGACGAGCTCCTTGAAGGCTGAGCTCTTGATCGAAGGAGCCTTCTTCAGCTCAAAGAGCATCTCACCTTTTTGGGTGCGCTTGGTTTTTACCACGTTCTCTCCTAGTTCCTTCAACTCCGGATCCTCTCGAACCTTCCGGAGTAGTGCTGCGTACGTCATTTTATGTTTTGCTTGGACGATCAGAGCATCGCCCTTACTTCGCTCCCGACGAGTCCTGGGTGCCTCCTGCTTCTGTTCTTCTTTCTTCTTCACTTTCTCGACGGTAAGCCATCCTTCCTCCTTGTTGTCTTTCTTTTCAATTTTTCAACTCCTCTTCCTCTCCTGGCGTTTCCCTTTTCCTCTTCTCCGAGCGTAGATTTCGGAGTCCTTTCGGCGTCTCCTGTGCTTCAGCTGCTGCTTTCTCCTTGGCCTCGTTCAGTGCTCTTTCGGCAGTCCCAACTCTCGTCCTCAGCGCATCCTGTTCACGTTCGGCATCAATTAAGGCGGATTTGATATCCGTCACCATTTACTTTATTGCCTTGTGGACGTTGCTCTTATCCTTGACGAAGTCATAGAGTTCATTGATTCTCCTCTTGACCCAACCTGGTCTATTCAAGCTGTGGAGATCTAGCCCTTCTGTATGTTTTGGTAGAGGAAAAATGTAAATATTGCGGGAGAGGCTGGTCACGACGTCATAACACTCGAAAGCAAATTTAAGAAATATATAGTACAGCATATCCTAGCTATGTTTGTTGAATGATGGTTCTTGACTGTATTCTTTTGTAAATTCTGGCTAACAGATCATTTCTTGAAATCAGGCACAAACACACCGTTGGCTAATGTTGGCCTATAGATCTAAGATTGGGCCTATCGCTAAAAAACTGCTATTTATCAATTTATCTATATGAACGCGTCATTGGGACGGTACTAATTGATATTTTTGGTCGCTATTGAAAATTTATTAGACTGCTGGATTTATGTATAGGCCCAAATTTGAGGCATTTAGGCCGAAATAACATCCATTTCCCCTATATAGTTTGATAATATAATAATCAATAAATTTCAATAACATTCAGTGGAAGAACAATCATAAATTTTGGTTTCATACAGAAATTCTATAATCCGTATTAAATTTCCTCTGCAAAAGTTAATTGATACAAATGTTATGACGTCACTACGAGCGTGTTTAAGCGTACGAAAGAAGCGAATCGTGCGAAGCCGAATGGAAGGACAACATTGCCCGGGGTACACCACGGGGAGGTGTGAGGTAGGTACTTGTGAGGACCAGAGCTAGGTAAAACGCTCTTCCCAGGTTGTTAACTCACCATTTGTAGCCCAGCTTTATCTTTGTCTTTGGCTATGGCTATGGCTATGGATATGGATTTGTCTTTGTCTTTGTCTTTGGCTATGGCTATGGCTATGGATATAGTTATGTCTTTGTCTTTGTCTTTGTCTTTGTCTTTGGTATGGCTATGCCGTTGTCTATGTCGTTGTCTTTGTAGACAATATGACTACATGAAGATAAAAACTACCCAAAATTAAGTACTTTTAAGTACTTAGTTCCTCAGGGTAGCATTTTTGGGCCTAAATTGTATAACATTTTCACTTCGGACCTCCCTGATTTGCCTCAAGGTTGCCATAAATCTTTGTTCGCTGATGACGCAGGTATTTCCGCTAAAGGATGAGGGCTTCATGTTTTTTTTTGCAGCAAACTGCAGACAAGTTTAAAAAAAAAATTCTTCTTATTAACAAAAATGGAACATTCCTCCCAACGCTTCTAAAACTCAACTTATAATATTTCAACATAATCCTAGAGCTTCCTTTTTGAACCTTCTATAGTATTGTAGGTACTGTTTTCCCATGAGTTTATTGTACTCGATTACTATATTATTCTCTCAATACGCGAAATCTCTGATATATGCGGTTAAAGCATTTGAGTTAACTTATTTCTTTTTGTTCAAGAACCTACATTTGTAAACAGCAGTCAATGTTAATCTATGAACTAAACCATACGTGACTGTAAAATCGATCTTTTCTTATGTGGTATTGACACATCGATGCATGTTTAACTTTTCGCGGCTGTCGGATTCAACGCGCCTACGTCTACGGAGCTTACGCAGAAGTGATTCGCAATTCGGTAGAGCTTGCAAAAAGTGTTTTGAGCTGATGTAGTTTAGCATTTGTTCGGTACGGTCGCGAAATTTTTAAATGATTGATACGTGCGGTAAAACAACTAAATTGAAACAAAGCTCAATAGTAAAATAAGTAGATTATCTAGGGAGGAAACCAAAATTAATCAACTTGCCAACATAGGTTATCACATTTATTTTGGTGGCACTCTTTAAATGATAATAAGTCGTTTTTCTCGCTTCGGTTGTTTCGCACGGCTTTCGGAATTCGCGCGGTCTTCGTAACTTACATAATTTAGATATTTCGTTCGAAACGGATTTACTTATTCAATCGGTTTACTACGCGAATGTATCTATGCGCACACGACACAGAATTTTTTTTTCATGACTATCTTGAAACAATACACACGGAATCCAGTGTTCAAGCGGCCAACATAGGCTAGTCCTTCTGCTGTATTGTCAAAGATAGAAGCAAAATTTATTTAAATGGTTCAAGTCTTGAAAACTAAACTGTCACGCAGCTCTAGCTTGAAACCCAATGAAAAAAATTCAATTGTTATACTGACATGCAGGCTTTTAAAATACTAAGGCAGGAACAATGTCAAAACACGTAGATATATATCATAATAATTATAGCTGTAAAGTTACTGTAGTAGCTGGAGCACCTAGATTAAAATTAAATGTAATTTATTTTGAATTTAAAACATATAAAAAGTAAAAAATCCAATCTCCCTGGGCTTTGGCAAAACCTTGAGGTAGTTTAATTAGGCTACCAGGTCCCAGGGCTGATCTGGATCTTTACCACATTGGAAAGATGCACACTACTGTTGCCAGATCAGTGTTGATGCTTACCAAAAGTGCATTTGAACCCGCTTATAAAAGCATATTAACAGATTAATCATCACCGTACATTGTTTATTGCTCTGTACTAATGATAAATAATTAAGCACAGCATTTAATATTTTAGTAGGAACGCTGGATTTAGTCGCAGTGGAAATCAATCCTTTATTGAATTGGATTTATTTCTATGGATATGCACGTTTGGAAAGTATCATCACAAAGATTCTGCACTCGGTCTACAGCTTGTGGGCGGGAAGCGTTGTGTTTGTTTTTGTTTTTTTTTATCTATTTATAGAGTCAATTCTTAGAAATACGAAGCGAAAGACAAATCAAGCATTAAGCACAAGACCTTTAAGAAAACTAACACGAAGTCTAGAAATGGCAATGTTTCATTCAAAACGTCAAGTATTTCAAGAATATCGGGTGATACCAATCTAATTGTATTTAATCTTATTTTTGTGTAGTAGGATATTCAATTGAAGCGCTCCGTGTTATTATGAAGCCCTCCCCTTGGCTAGTTTTTAACCTGGACGTTGGTGGGCGGGCCTAATATAATGCCTCATAGTGGAGCGTTGGAGACGGTTGGTTTAGGTCCGGCATCGTTGGCTCATGCCGTGGCGGAGTGGCGTCATTAGCTTGCGATGAGGATTACTGAACTTCCCCTCTCTGATGAACCATTGCATGAGAGAACCGAAGTTCTAGTCTGAAGTGATATTATCACACCTGTTACTCCTTTTTTTAAGAGCCGCGTCGTGGTACACAGCAAAAAAATAATTTTGATATCACATCAAAGTGGATGCACTACAATCATGTCGAAAATTTCATGTAATTTTTATGACCACATAAATAAACAAATGCAGTAAAAGCAGCGTAATGTCAGTTCATGCATTGTATTAATGATAATTTTGTCCTTTTTAGCAAGTAATATTACACCATATTTTCGACATGATTGTAGTGCATCCACTTTGACGTGATATCAAAATTATTTTTTTGCTGTGCATACGTATTTTTGTGGTGCGACATAGTGGAAACGTATGAGTGTAGTTGGAGCATATACCCTATGTAAATTAAAAATCAGCTAGGAAACTAACTTCAAAGTGAAGCATTTTAGTCACTTGAAGGTGTCACCTGGGTCGAACTGATATGTAATAAGTATAGGTCAAAGTCAAAAACAACTTGAAACACGTTAAATTTTGGATAGCATGCACAAGTGCAGGTACTTAATAAAGCATGCACAGCTAAAAAAAAGTAGTGTAAATTTCCGTTACTATGATGCACATAAATGAAGCGTCATATATCATACAAGTTTAGATTAAAGAACGCGTAAATTTATGAGACATGTCATGCTATATTTCATATATTGTATGCAACTGTCCACTTTTATTTGCAACATTTCTTGCAAGCTGCTAGTTTACGTGAAAAGGAAGTTTACATGTATGAATGTTTGCATGCATGGATGTTTGCATGCATGGATGTTTGCATGCATGGATGTTTACATCGCCAGTAAAATTCAGAATTTTTTGGTGTGTGGGTTATGGTTGATTGGGTGGATTAGAGATTTCAATTATTTATTAAATTAGGCTAATGATATATCATAATCATCAAACGAAAATTTAGACAGCCTCATGACATTAAGTAGATTGAAAAAGGAGTTAGGATGCGGGGGTCCGCTTAGGGAGGCAACTAGCTTTTTTATATATTATCTGTTTATTTTGATGGTTGCTTTAAAATATCAATTTGGTATATATGTGAAGGAATGAATCAGTGGGAGATGGATTTAGGGTTTCTTTTCATTTGGCAGCACAAATCTAGTACTAGGTGTCATTTCCTCAAAACCCCCCAATAACCGACCTCTTTAATCCCTTCCTTTTCCCATGGCGTTCAAGTGGTCAGCATACACTATTCAGCCATTACCCTTCCTTTATCCTCGGCTTTGGATTGACTTGCGCTCCCATTGCCCCACCAAACGCTGCTAAATGAAAATGAAAAATAAAGAGTAAAAAATCCAATCTCGTTCATGAAAATCGATAATAGCCTAGGTTTTTTGTTGCTGCCTTGGGGAATACCTGAGTTGTTTGTGAAATATTCGATTTGATTCGATTTTCACACAGAATTTTCAACTGTTAAGATACGACATAAACCAACGAATGGAACCCTGAGATACGTCGAGCTTTTCAAAGTTTAGCATGCAGTATAGCATGGTATACCCGATTAAAAGCAGCCTTAAGATTAAGATTAAGAGTGTAAGAATGTAGTTCGATCTAGATCTGTTGGGTCAGGAGAACGGTCGTATTTCTAATCAGTAAATTATTCGTCGTTTATGATGATTTCTAATTCTTAAGAACAGGCACTGAGCGATGTGATTCCCCAATTTTTTGCTTGTTCCTTTTCTTGTAGATCGGAAACATGAACGAAGATGTACAACGCGTTTGAAACTCGCCCTGCTGTATATAAATATGGAACAGCTTTGATAGCGGTGTTGAAAGCTCTGCAGAAATCAGTATGACACAATTTGCAAATAGAATTTATTTGTGGTGGAATATTACTTATACCCAGGCTAATAACTTGCCTACAATTCGCATATTTCCACTTTTTATTGTGCATATGACGTTTACAACTAATTATGACTTTTTGTACCTGTCCACAGTGGCATAACAACGAATACGTTTTGAAAAAAAAACCGTATTAATTTGTTGAAGGCTATTAAATTAAAGGATATCCTGATCATTTTTTTGACTACGCTATTCAGCTTTTCCAATTCAGAATTCCCGCTTTTGTTCCAAATTTACATCATTAGTTTTATTCGTACCAGGAAATTCTATTCAATCGTTCGCTAGGTGTACATCACCTTGAACGGGTAATTTGGTGACCATTATCACTGATTTAAATTTAATTTAAATGGTATATTCGTATAGACTGAGTCCAGTATCTCTCGGACACTGAATTAGTGAAAATGAAGCTCCGGGAGTATTCTGCCGTGCTGTTGAGCACCACAGTTTTGCTGCAATTGGTAGGGTCAGTGATTGCGCAGGATTATTATTACGAGTACTATTACGCGGATGAAACAACTACGACTTCCAGTGCGATAGGTTAGTGTAAATATAGTGTGAAAGTGTAAAATTATTGAAAACACATTTTTTTAGTCACAACATCTACTCGCAGTCCAGTAACCACCACACGCAACGGTAGATTGGTTGCAACAACAACCAAACGCATGATGTCCCAATATCGTAAGTTGTTTTGCTGAAAACTTCAGGAAGGATCAGGAAAATATAGTGATCTTATTTTCGCAGAGGCATCACGACCAGATGTCATTGTGAATATAATTTCCGACATGTATGGCATACAAAGTATTAAGCGACCAAATAGTAGACCAGTTGGAGGAAATTACTACTCAGGTTATTCCAGTCGTTATTCCTCTCGATACGAAAGTCCATTCGAGTACTGGTATTCGCCGCGTCAACGTGAGTACAGCTTGAAATGTGCTTATTGGAAATTTGTTAAAAATATGGATAACATTGTTTTGCAGCCTATAGACCAGCCGGCAGACCACTACCTCCGCCGCAACCTCCGATGATAGACTACTATGATGGGCAATACAACACGGATTACTATGATTATAATTATGATTCCCAACCACCGCCACCACCAAGGAACCGTGTGGAAGCTCAACGGAGGGGAACAAACCGAGCCATTTTTAATTTCATGTTGAGCGCACTCGGTTCTAGGCTAAATTAAATCTAAATCATTTTTTGTGTGAAATCTAATCAGAAAAAAAGTTTATTTCAACAAATACAGGCAAGTTAGAAAGGTCCACAATTGCGAACACAGTGTCCTTGCATTTTCGATTGGTTTACATCAGTCACACACCGGTTTTGCTCTTTATACATGGTTTCGCTTAGTGTAATCCGTTGACTTCTGAAGTAGCCTCGAAAGCGAGTCGTTCTGCTTCGCGTTCCGCTGCAATTTGGGCATGTTGATGTGCGATTTTTTCGTACAGTGTGAAATGCTTGTCTTTGGCCTTGGATACTGCAACTGTATCTCTAGGCAGCGATGCTTCCTGTTTTGTCATGAGAGAAAAAAGACAAATTTAAAACGCTTTGCATATAAGATTAATTCTTGACGAAAATACTCACGACAGTCTCATGGTGGGGGTTGGCGTGTTCTTCCGCAATCTTTGCATACAACGCAAAATGTTTATGCGCAGCACGTTGAACTGCTTCGGTTTGCTTAGGAGATTTTGGTACGTGACTCAACCGTGGGTAAAATCCATGAGCATCAGCGACGTAATCTACCGTCCGAACTTCATTTCTGGGATCGACATAGGAAAACGATCCCTGAACGACGCCACTTCCATCGGAAACTTCACTGTGCGTACGATCCACATGTCCTGGGTGACGTCCTGCTGCATAACTGAATGCGTAGGGTCTCGGTGGCGGTGGATGGGTTGCGATTTCGTCCTCAACGACAATCTCCTTGAACAAGTGAGACACATCGCAACACGCCAACCCAATCAAGATAGTCACTAGAAACTGATGCACTCAATCAATATATATATTTCAAATATGTTACATCATTCGAAAACAACAGAAAGGAACTTACAGCTAGCGACGCGAAAGACTGCATACTGATGACCAATGTTAAGTCGCTATTCAACAAGCAAGGAATTAACTTCTATGCACAATGAGCTTCTTAAAGCTACTGACTCGTTGGAAGGCAATAGGTTGCACTAGAAGGCCAAGAAAGACTTAACTCAGACGGCTCTTATGTAGACGGGCGCGTGTGAGAAATCTTTACATATGCGAATGAGTAAAAGAAAACTTGTTCAATCGGGTAAATGGTTCCACTGGTTGTTTACTTCACCTGCTCGAATGAGAGACTGGAAGTGGTTAGGTAGGTAGGTACCTGTTGAAATGGTTGTTAAGGCACACGTCAATTTTCGAGCATATTTCAGTTTGCCATAAACATGAATAAAGATTTGAACGAGCTTTAAGCTTACCATATTGTAACGGTACTTTTTCGGTCCGACGAAAAAATTCAAATGAAAAAAATACTCGTTAACTTACTATTTGCCTAAATAATAAGTTAACGGCGATTATTTTAAATCCTAGGCCTATTCTTATTAAATTTTCAGTTCAGATAGGTTCAAGTATAGATTGTTCCTTGGAACATATCAGAATAATTGCTTTATCATTTGTAGAACTTATTCCGGTGAATTACTAGGACAAATCGTGTATAAGATACCTTTCTTACGATGCTGTGGTTATCCAGTTTATCATAATATTTTGGCTGGAAAACTTGATTAAATTATTTCAATACATAATTAAATAATTTTCCGCAATATCTTTGTAAATTCATTAATGTATTTCCCAGCGTTAGTTGAAACATACAGTAATAAATTCAGTCGTGTTTTGGCAGTTTTAGACTCAATTAAAATTAGTTATTTTTTACAACGAATAAATGTATAGATTTAAATTAACGTGTTTACATAAAAATCATTGAAAAAGGTTGAATCATTGAAGATAGTTGAATATATTATTTTATATTTCAAACGTGTTCCAGTTAGCAGTTGAAACTTGCAAAATATTGGAATGGATGCTGTTTTGTATTCTTTGGGACTAATTTGACAAATATTACACACCATGGCTTTCACGGAATTCCCGGGAATTGGGAATTTATTTATTTTAGGGACTAGAAAAGCATTAAGTTGATTTCATCAGAGTTATTTTTTTCTTTTGTAGAACGATTTATAAAGTATAGAATAGTTTAACCACTTGATTTAGATATTTTTACTTCCATCGGAAAATTTAGAGTGTTCAATTTTTTTTCCAGCTTCTTCCAAATTTTTGTTACGGCTAGTCTCTGGACTTTCTTTTGACCCAAAAGATATTTCCGAACTCTCTCAGAACCCGAGAAAAGGATTATACCAAATTGATAAGAACTTCTGATACCAGGTTATCAAGATGTGATAACTGAACTTGCTATCATTGTAGTTGAATAAACAGTCAACATAACAAAAACTATAACAATAGAATGCTTCTGGGTTATCACAAAAATAACTGATTTAGTTATCACTGAAAACATCTTGATAACAAATCCTGTGATCATACCATTTTTTTCAAAAAATTTCAAATCGATTTAGTATTTAAGCCTTACGCTGATAACTGAAATATGATTTGCAATGTTTTTTTCATACCTTAGATAATATTTGAAGTTCTGAACTAACCTTGTATTTCATATTCTTTCATGATAACAACTGAAAATAACATTAGTCGAGATTGATAACTAAATTAGTTATTCGATAACAACTGAAAACAAAATGATATCTGGGATAACAAGACTTGTTTTCAAGATGATATCAGCACAGACAAACAGACATAACACTTGCAAGTTGTTCGTCGAACAAGCATTTAACGGACAATTTAAAAGTATCGTAGTTGGTAGTACCGTCACCTGTGGCGCGCATAGTCAATTCCCTTGCGTTTGACGTTTACACACTGCCGCCATCTGTTCAGTGAGTGCCCACCAGAGTGTACTCAACAGATGGCGGTAATGTTTTAGCGACGATGTTTTACAGTGAGAAATATCCAATGTGTTATGTCTGTTTGTCTGTGATATCAGGTTGTTATTTTACTTTGCTCGGGAAGTCTCATCCAACTTTCATCGGATTTCATCCGAAGTTTCTTCCAGAAGTCCTTGGAAGTTTCTTTTCAATCGTTTTTGATTAACCCAGAAGTTGTTTTTTTCTACATCCCCGGAAGCATCTTCCGACTTCCCTTGGCTTCATATGTTAATTTCTGATTTCTTCGAATGTTTTGCTTGGCCTATTCCTGTAATTTATTCTGGCTTTCGTCGGAAAACTCAAATTTCTTTTAACTCATCTAGGAAATTTCTTATAACTTTCACCCACAAAAATCCTTCTGAAACTATTTCCCGAGATATAAGAACAGTTTCCCCGGAATCGGGAAACGTGATTTTGGTAAATTTCCCGGGAATGGTTTGCTTGGATGTCCTATGTAGGAAATCGGGAAGATTTGTTTCAAAATCCAATGGCTATCGTTGTCAGGGTCAATTTCGAAAGATTTTGAATACTTGCAATTGCAATATATGCATAAAACGTCATGATTTCCCATTTGAGAACTATTTGTATACACATTTGGGTCATTTGGTCCCCTACCTTAGGTAGTGAGCTAACAGGTTAGGTAGTGAGTTAACAGGTACGAGAAATTGGCTTTTGAAGACGTTGATTACAAAACCACTTGTATCCATTTGATAACTTATCCTTGAGTTCCGGTGTGGACAGCGCTTGAGTCTAAATCTCAATGTGAATTAACCGTAACAAGCGCGTAAAAGAAGCTGCATCGTCAGGTAAAGGGTGATACGGTCAAAATTTGGTCAATATCAACTTGACGTATTTCTTTCAATTTTGCATTTAAAAAACCTGAACACCCCTCATTTTGAAGGTGTGTGTGTGTAGAATGTTGCTCCTATTTTGATTTTGGAATTCACTCTTGAGTTGTCAAAATGCCGTCCAAGCAAGAAGAGCAGCGTATCAAAATTTTGCTCGCGCATCGCGAAAATCCGAGCTACTCGCACGCAAAGTTGGCAAAATCGCTAAAAGTTGCCAAATCAACCGTTACAAATGTAATTAAAGTGTTTGGGGAACGTTTGTCGACAGCCAGGAAGTCTGGATCGGGGGGAAATCGAAAACCGGAAGCCGCTGAGACGACAAAGAGAGTTGCCGGTAGTTTCAAGCGAAACCCTAACCTCTCTCTCCGAGATGCCGCAAATAAGCTGGGTGTATCGTCTACAACCGTGCATCGAGCCAAAAAACGAGCCGGACTATCGACTTACAAGAAGGTAGTGACTCCAAATCGCGATGATAAACAAAATACGACGGCCAAAGCGCGATCCCGGAGGCTGTACACGACGATGCTGACGAAGTTTGACTGCGTGGTAATGGACGACGAAACCTACGTCAAAGCCGACTACAAGCAGCTTCCGGGACAGGAGTTTTATACGGCAAAAGGAAGGGGAAAGGTAGCAGATGTTTTCAAGCACATGAAACTGTCAAAGTTCGCAAAGAAATATCTGGTTTGGCAAGCCATCTGTACCTGTGGCTTGAAAAGCAGCATTTTCATAGCTTCCGGGACTGTCAACCAAGAAATTTACGTGAAAGAGTGTTTGAATAAACGTCTGCTGCCTTTCCTGAAGAAACACGGTTGTTCCGTACTGTTTTGGCCGGATTTGGCATCTTGCCATTACGGTAAAAAGGCCATGGAGTGGTACGCCGCCAACAACGTGCAGGTGGTTCCCAAGGACAAGAACCCTCCCAACACGCCAGAGCTCCGCCCAATTGAGAAATACTGGGCTATTGTCAAGCGGAACCTAAAGAAGACCAAAAAAACTGCTAAGGGCGAGCAGCAGTTCAAGGCAAACTGGCTTTCTGCGGCGAAGAAGGTGGACAAGGTGGCTGTACAAAATCTGATGGCAGGGGTCAAGCGTAAGGCCCGGCAATTCGGATTTGGAAAAGCGGAAGCCTAACTGAATATTTTTCCTGAATTTTATACTAATTGAACTTGAAAAAGAAATTTAATTTGATTTTTTAAATAAACGATTTCACCGATTTACACGCGTTTTCCCTTGACCAAATTTTGACCGTATCACCCTTTAAACCTCACCATTTGCCTTTCTTGTAAACCTAGGTGTACCGAAAGTTATAATATCACTAGAAAAAAATCATTTTCAATAAAGCTCCAGAGAGTCGAGTGCCATCCCAACTAACATTTTCAGCTTTATAAGCCAGGTTTTCCAGCATTGTGCTGTCTTTACAGCTGAAAAAAAATCTGTAAATACAGCTACAAGCAGAAGCTAGCAAAATAGTTTTGAATAGCGTCTACTCAACTTTTTGACAACCATTTATTCAATTTGTCAGTCGCACTGAATAACAGCAGCCAATAAACGCTAATGTCACTTCAATGCAAATATTTATCAACTTTCAACTTGTCGCTGCCACAGGCAAACAGTCATAACTCTGGCAATTTGTTTATCGAACACGCATTTAACGGTTAATTTATTTTTAGTTGGTGGTATCGCCACCTACATATGGCGTGCATAGTCAATAAACCTTGCGTTTGACGTTTACACACTACCGCTATCTTTTCAGCGTACTACCCATCACAGTATGCTCAACAGATGGCGGTAGTGTTTTAGCGACGATATTTTATATTGAAAAAGATGCAATGTGTTATGCCTGTTTGTCTGTGATGTTACTCATTTAGCGGTGCTGGTGGTGAAGTGGTAAGCGTGATTGCCTCTCATCCCAAATGGACTGAGTTCAATTGCAGTCGGCGCCGCCGGGATTTTCTTAGGCATAAAATCTTTGATCACGCCTTCCTTTGGAAGAGAAGTAACGCCGTTGGTCCCCGGTCTATGAGTTTATGGGTTGATAGGTATGGTCCAGGTGTAGAAGCTGCCTTCCTGGCGTCGGTAGCATTGGTGCTCAGCAGGGAAAACAAGGTCGACGGAAAACAAATCAAGGAAAAAAAACCTATAACACGTCGGTAGCATTGGTACTCAGCATGGAAAAAAGGATCGACGGAAAACAAATAAAGGAAAAACAAATATTTCTCATTTGAAGGCTCCTGCAAAACCAACCAGTCTTGCTGAATACCATAAACATCAAAAGTATAATGAGAGAGAGAGAGAAGGATTAGTATTTTCCATTTAATTCCACTACTTTATTTGCTTATCCTTGACAGATACGCGTATTTCGTCTACAATGTGCAGACTTCTTCAGTGTCTTGTACTAATACTCGACTAGCAGGTATTCCACATTCATCAGGATTCATCAAAAGTACTTTTTTAATAACTAATCTACCAGTACTCAGCTAATAAACTGTGTTAGCGCTACTTTGAAAACATTTTTATAGTCATCTAGGTTTATTTTTAGACTTGTGCAGTTTTATGACTTTTACTTCGTTCCTTTACAACGCTGAACTAATTAGTCGAGAAAAATCATTCATGTGCAATATTATAACGCCTCTAATCAGCGACCTTGTTGTAGAAGGTCATGTAGATTTGTTTACGTCACTTCAAAGTGTTGGCGTAGCGAACTTAGTAGTGTCAAGGTTTGCCAATGCGGTCGTCTTGAATTCGAGTCCAGGTTCCGGTACCAGGGTAAAAGTTTGATGGTGTGCTTTATAACTAATTTCGAGTAATTTGTAATTAAAATCAATAAATTACGTCTTCAATAAAAGTAAACCATATTTAACCCGGCTTCAGGATAAACTTGTGTAGTGATTATTGGATAATCGGGAAAAGGTTGAATAAGTGCCTTTCTCAAGTTCACACACAACGAAACAGTAGAATAACAGTTGTATAGAAGCGTCAATGGATAGAAGTACATAGCTATAAGTAGACTACTATGTTCGCCAGATTTGCTTGTATAGGTATTGAGTATAGGTTACCTCATATCTCAAAGCAGCATGACCCACTTAGTAATGAAACAACATTATTTGGGTCTATTTCAGATTTGAATTAACAAATTTGGATGCGGTTTTCACTCAAGTGCATATATTAAAATCCTTATATTAAAAAGAATCAAAACGAATTATTCGTCGTGGTTTTGAAAGATTTCTTTAAATTTTTCCTTGATACGACCCATCAAGCGGCGGTCACAACGGTCACAGTGGACGACAGTTTTGGCGATTTTATCCCACCAATTTTTCATCTGAGCTGAGTTTTGAAGACTGTACCTTTTTTCTTCAGCTTCCTCTTCATAATTGCCCAGTAATTTTCAATGGGCCTAAACTGGAGACAGTTGGGGAGTTTTAGGAAGATCGATGCTCTTCGTTGACTTTGTCGTTCGTTAATAACTTGAGAACGTAACCGTTTCTTATTATGTTTGTCGTGTTAGATGCAAGATAAAAGCTTATCAATCTGTGTGCTGAAAATACCTGGAAATGTCTTTACATGGCCATGGGATACAAAGAGAAAGTCGACGAAGAGAATCTGTCAATGTTACTTAGAACCTAATGCAATGTGCAGCTTGATTTTATAACAACGCTGCTCAGTATTTTCTGAAATCAGTTATCATCGGCCTTTTCAAATATAAATTGAAATGAATTTACCAACCAGTCTACCTATCATGCAATGAAAAATGGCTGCATGCATCTAAGTCGACTTCCTGCGATCGTTCATTCACAACATGCAACTGTTTAAAACTTTACGATCACTTGTACAATAGCAGGGTACGATGTATGTTCATTCGTTTTACGATTTTTCACCGCACACCTCTTCTGGTGGATGAATGTGGCTTAACTGTTGGCCACAAATACCACTAGACGAAGGCACCCGTGTAGCCTTTATGCTACTCCTCTACCACTACATCCTACCGCAAAAACCAGTTTTCTTGACGTTGGATGAAAAAGAAGTCTTGGGCTTGTACACTTCCACCGAAGAAAACTGATCGAAAAAATATTTTTCATGCTACCCACCTTTCCAACTTGATTCCTCGAGGGGCTTTAGTCGGTTTGTGGTTGTTGAGTGGTTGAGGTGCGTCGGGTCTCATTGGTTGCGCTGTAACCGTTGCGTTGTTTCAGTGGATGTGGATTCTGAACAGAGGTGATCAAGCCGTGATGAGCTTTATGTAGTTAATTAGCATTGATCGAAGGTGTTTTGAATTCTTATTGGGATATATCTTTGGCTATTGCATAACGTGCTGATTCAGGCTATTTAATTGAACGAAATTGATCGGATTGTTTTTATTATGAGGAAGTGATTTGAATTTCTGTTTGAAGTAACTCGAAAATTCTGGTGTCCTTCTGATCAGCTGCCGCAAGTGATACGGAGTGCAATTACTGTTATAAAGAATTACCGTTCAGAGGCAAGGTAATTTGTGTAAAGAAGCGATCGTCGCCAATTTGCCTCTACGGGGATATATATTGTGCAAAGAAGAAAAAGAAGATTAGGAATAACAAGAAAAACAAGAAGAATAGAAGAAAATACGCTGTGCAGCAAGAGCAGAGTGTATAACGAGATTGCCAGAGCGGATTACTTTACAAACACCATAAAAACAGAGTAGCAGTGCGAAGGATTTTTCTCAGCAATCGGAATTTCTGCTAATCTCTCTGTTGTAGTGTATGGACATTGGAACTATGAAGCTGTAAAGGTGGTTTAAAAGGTAAGGTTTAAGTCCGCTGTGACCGCTGATTGGTTGGAGAGGTGCGCTCTGTGTTGAGCACTTTTATGAATACATTCCATTCGACGCTAAATTATGCACTAAATGCTTCATAGCCTAACGCAATACTGTAGATGGTATGCGAGTAGTTCAAAGTTGATTGGATTGTGAAACGATGAGGAATCTATAGCATTGCGCACCATGGACCTTACGAATGGTTCGAAACAACTAAATACAATTTACCAATGTTTGTCGAATATAAAATACAATTTGGAAATGAGACTCTTCCACCTGCTCATTTCCTCACCGTCACAGCCATCCGGCTGATTAATAATTGAAAGACTATACCAACGCTGGAAACCCGCTTCACGCTCGGTGCCTTCACACCGTGGGTTACGGTGCGTGACAATCTCCGAGGAAGGATGACCTTGTTGCTTCTGCAATTACATACCTTTACCGCTCTCGATTTAGGCAAGACGTTCGTCATTTTTGTCTGCGCGAGTGGCTGCAGTGTGTTAATTATGGACTGTTTCGGATTTTGCTGCGGCCTAATTTCAGTGCTGACATGGTAAATATGCCACCATCAGCAACAGATGTTGTCGAACGGGACAGGAAAAGCTTTGCGGTTGGTTTACTCAAAGCAAATCGGAAGTGCTTTCTACACGAACAAGTGTGTACATGAGTTTTTGTGGGAAACTGTAGTACAACTATAATTTGCAATTTTTTTGAAGAATAGTTCTCTTTAATTTTAAGACAGAGGTGCCACATCAGAGATATTCCATAACGTTTGAAAACTTTATAATGCAGAATCTGTTGAATTTCATTCACTCATGACAACAATGTCTACAAAGTTGATTAAATAGTCCCAAATCCAATAATTACGAATTCAAGATAAACACTGCAAAGTTAGATTTCTTTAAAGATTCGATTGGTTTGAACTTTCTTGAGCATGTGCACATTCAAGCGGCTGTCAAGGAATCAAGTTTGCAGTTTTTAAGAGATTTCAGAGCCCCTTCACCCTAAACTGTTTACGTGGTATATGATCATCCCCAGGTGTTGAATAGTGTTTTTCACTGTAGTTAACCCACGTTTCTAAATCTGATGGTTCACAAGCAGCACCAGTCACAAATAGGGACGAATGACCATTAAGGTTAAAATTCCTCTAGAATAACCACACACACACATACCAGTCAAAAATGATCTTGAACGTGTAAAAGTTGTAGGGGTATTCAGCGAAAGATGGACATTGAGGGTAAGACAAACAGTTGATTGTATGAAGGTTTACTATTGAATTATAGGTTTTTTGTCCTATCCACTCTTAATTTAAAAACAAAAAATCAAGTATTCCTCTAGTAACGAACCGATGTGGATTTCGATGTGCAATTCCTGCAAATACACCAACATTTTTGGTTCACTTCTACATTGTTTGTTGAAATAAGTAACTAAATTTTGTTTTTACGTTCGAAAATAGGGGCATTCCCGTAAACAGTTTACCATCGAGGCAAGGCGGACAATACACATAATTAATAAAAAATAAATTTGAATGTCCAAATTTAAATAATGTTATAAATGCCTAGAGTATATACGTCCAAAATAGATCCACCGTTCCCACTAATGATCTTGTTCTTGAATGTTAATGTGACTTAATGTGTCGCATGATGAGTTTCGGCACATACCAGTTGTTACCTACTTCGTCGGGGTACCAAGGACACATCCGGACATAGTCAATGCGGGCTTGAGTCTTCATAATGACCTACGATAATCATTCAATTATTTCGATTGTTTTTATAATATAGGAATGCAACACTTTAAAGACTTTCAGTCTTACCCCCTACACCTGTCCGTTTCAGACGCCCCTAGAAAAGTTGTGAATATTTAGACCACCAGTACCTGAGTCGAATTCAATTCAAAATTGCATTGCATTGCGTAGCGCCATTGGGCAATGTAGGGGTACCCGTTAAACAATTTTAGCTTTTCAAACTAAACGGAGCTCTACAGTGTTCAAGAAGTTTTTTTCCTGGGAAATCGAGAAAACATTTATTCGTTCACTGAGTAACCCCATTTTTTTAAATCTTTATTAATGAGATTTTTAGCTGTTTTAGCTAGCTCATCTCAGCCTTTTTTTGCAAGTTACTCTCATTTAGGGTTACCATATCAAAAACTTGAATAGGATGACGTTTCATTTGAGGCTTGGAGATTAAGGAGGACTATGATTCCTTTTCTTAACATTAAATGAGGACAATGAGTTTTTATCAAACGTTTTAATAATATGTGCGCTATCACAAAATTCGTGATTTGCAAAGGTTCAATTGAATTGTTTATAACTTGTAGTCGTTACCAATTCAATTCATCTTCTCGTTATACTTCTGAAAATGCATCAAACTAGCCTTCATAATTCATTTTTGATACTTGGAAATGATCTAGTCTAGCTGTTTTGGATTGGAGGCGAACCAGCCTCAGGCTTAAAGCCTCCTAAATAAAGATAAATCAATCAATCAATCAATCTAGCTGATTTGCATGAAAACTACAGATTTACAGCCTTACCATCCCATCTTTTATCATGACATCGCTGATTGAAACCAACATGGAACATTTAAGCAACCTGTTAATTTTACCATTTATTCAGCACAAGACTCTAAGGCTGCTGCCATAGTGTGAGCTAAGAGGCGCGCTTAGCGTTCTATACAAAAGAATTCCTATTATGGATATTATTTCTAACATTCGATTTCACGCGTGCCTCTTCGCTTTCAGTAAGGCAGCGGACTAAAAAATCAAGCGTAACTTTTTTTTTAAATCTTTATTTGAGAGATTTTCAGCCGAAGGCTAATTAAGCGTAACTATTCAAATCAGATACATCGATTTGAATAGTTATGTTGGAAATACCTAAAATCCCATAAAACCAGAACGTCAAAATCAAAAACATCTTACACGGCAAGAAAAAAATACTCAAAATTAAGTTTAAAAAAAACTCAACGTTGGGTTCTATCATTTGAGGTCCGCCGTTGAGTGAATCAGAAAAGCGGCGTTGGTTAAAATTTACTCAACTATTGAGTAATAATAAATGAACTCAAATATAAGTTTATTTTCATTGAGGTTGCTCTTATGCGCCTTTAACCATTTCATTATCACAAGCGTTGATAGACGAGTGGTCAACGCATGGGCCCCGTAATCTCAACGTCCATGGTTCGGTTCCAGTCTGCTCCGTTTTATTATTTTTTGTCAACTTGGTCAACGTGGATTCATGATCAGGATTACTCAAAATTGAGTTTTCTTCTTTAACTTAATTTTACCTAGCCCCACGGAAGCCACGTGATGAGTGAAAGGAACTAAATTTTTATTTTGTTTATTAATTTATTTGATAAGGCTCAACCGAATTAACTTTACAGAGCCGAGAATTCTTGGTCACTATACAAAACATCTTAAAAATATAGTCAAAAGGTACAACACAATAAACACAAGCAATGGACACAAAACGTGGTCAGCACTCACACACTCATCACGAAACGGTTGCTTTCCAAAGTCGACGACGCATCGACCGAAAGAACTGCTGATGAAGAACAATGAGGAGGACCACACAATGGTTGCTGCCGAGAAAACAGACGATCGCGTAGCACACATCGAGAGTGGCCTGCTTTTGTCGACAGCCGAGTGAACACTGAACTCAATTTTGGGTACTTTTTTCTTACCGTGTAGATTCAATATGTGCGGCTGTGTTCCATTTGGTGAATTTTAGCTTAAATTTGACAGATAGAAAATTTTCAAATAAACCTGCTATTGTACCAGACTTATTCCTGGCAGACCAGGAATCAATTTTGACAAGCACCTTTTCGAAAATCACACGATCAACAACAGAGAGATTTCCGACCATTATTACATTAAAATTCACCAAATGAACCGCAGCCTAAATGTAGGGGGGTTGACAGCTGTGGTATTGAGATAAGTAACGTTTAACGCACGCACAATAGCGGGTATATCGCCGTGTAAAGTTGTTTATTATTTTCCTCTGGCTAACCTACAAAAATGTATGAAATTATTGATTCTTTGGCTCGATTATCTGCCAATCTAAGACAGCTGATGTTAAAATTGAGAAATTATGCTCCGTTTACATAGATGTTTGATTTGTTGCGTGGCAAAATAATCGTGATAAATGTTCAACAAGCGCGTACTTGTAGGAATTAAATATTTATTATATTATTTTTTTAAATTAGGCAAGCTAATCATGAAAAATTCAAGTTTCATTAATGATTATTCACACAAGATTTTTTAACGCATACGTGTCGTCAATGCACATATAAACATAGCATAAAAACTGTAGGCTACAGTGCTGACACCGCCTTGGCAGAGGATTGGATAAAATGAGGTTACGACATAATAGAGCAGTGCATAACCTCACTTTTTGGTTCCTATCATTTTGTCTCTGAGTAAAAGAGATGGCAACGAATGGGAGCCAAAACAAACCACCCAAAACTGTAAAAATTTACGGGTGAGAGAAGAGTGCAACAAATCTTCGTACACTGATCTATTAAACAAATAAGCTCTGCAAACAACGCTCTTGGAAAACAATTTTATGAATATGTTATTGGAAAAATTTCAAGGAATAAAAATGAGGACATTTTCGAGCAAAAGGAGGATGTAGAAAAATTATTGAAAAAGGAGGACATGTCCTCCTTTAGAATACCATATGGTAACCCTACTCTCATTGGCCGTGTACTAGTATAGTCATATACTTTTTTTTGTTAATTACTTTATCTGTACAGGCTCAATCGAATATACTTTAGAGAGCCAAGTTATCATTTGAGTTCCCAACAAACATTGAATGTTGAATAAGAGCTTATTCAGGCAAAAACATGCTCTTTCAGCTAAAAAATTGCTAATTCAGCTGTTGATCCACTCAAATTGTTTGTTGGGTTATACGTAATTAATGTCTTAAATCTAAAATTAATGGATTTGAACCGATTACTCGCGGTCTTTTCGATGTTAGTGGATGACAATTGTATGGATTGGGAGAGGGAGAAAAAGATTTGGAATATGATGTATGATTCTAAAATTTCACTATTTCTAAAACATGCACTTAATCCTAGCAATGTTCGATCAACTCTGTAATTATACAGATATTACAGAAGCAAATGTAAAAAAAAAAACCCACAGACACACACACACACACACACACACACACACACACACACACACACGCACACACACACACACACACACACACACACACACACACACACACACACACACACACACACACACACACACACACACACACACACACACAGACACACACACACACACACACACACACACACACACACACACACACACACACACACACACACACACACACACACACACACACACACACACATACACACTCACACACACACACACAAACACACACACACACATACACACACACACACACACACACACACACACACACACACACACACACACACACACACACACACACACACACACACACACACACGCACACACACACACACACACACACACACACACACACACACACACACACACACACACACAACTCGGATCTGACTCCACGGTGCTCAGCACATGACCAAACAATGTGACCTGAGTCCAGGTTACCTTGTCCACATTCATAGAGATTGCTGTCTCCCAGCCCAACACGGAACAAGTGAGCGTTTAACGCGTTTTGGACATGAGGTGAGACATCACACGAATGATGTCTCGACCCACATCCAACCCTTTGAATCAAGGAATCTTTGACACCTTAGGGATGATCAAACATAGCCATCGGCGCAAACTGCCCTTCACTCCATTTATTTTGCCAGCTGGCGAGCGACTGTTGACGATAAATGAAGAAAAATTCGTTGTAGGTGATTTGTCGATCGTAAATATCGCCGTTCATAGTGTATACCCTTGCAAGCGAATCCGCTTTCTCATTGCCCGGAATCAATCAATGAGATGGGACCCATGCAAAGGTGATGACAAAAGATCTTAAACATAAAGTACTTAGAAGCTCACGTATTTTCATAACAGTCGAGTATGACTCGAGTGCATGCATTCTAACGCGATGCGAAGACAGCGATACTGGATACGTTCCAGTTTGATGATGTACATTTTAGCCGTCGATAGGAAACAAAAACTACCGTACCCTAAGACCGATAAAATCGTTGTCCGATACAACGTTAGAAGATCTTACGGATGAGCTACCCACAACGTTCCGGTAATTTGTTACTGACAGGCCATAAGGGCTAGTCTAAAGGTTCCCCTGACCTCTGGTCTAGCCACGGAGGTCGTCTGGGGTGGGCTACATTCACCTCTTTTTACTGGCTAGCTCGAGCTTGAGGCCTCTCGCTCTCAGGGTCGGCTTTTATCATGGAATCGCTATTCAAGAGTCCAATCTTTCATTGATTAAACGACACTACACACAAATTTAGCTTAATCCTTTTTATTTCCTAATTAACTCTTACAACGGGTTTGGTGTGTAGTTGTTAGCCGGCCGGCTGCTGAGGGGACACGTGGTCGCGGGCGAATGGTCGGGGTGACCGTGATGATACTGGGCGCCGTTGTCTGGTTGGGTTCACCCAGGGAAACAGCGTGGTTCGGACTACGGCCAGGGTTTGCCGTCGGGCGTGGCTCGCACAGGGAAACAGCACGCGATGTCGTCATGAGCGTTGTCGGTTTAACCTCAAAACTCGAGGACCGGCTTGGATTGTCGAGATTTGGTCCACCAGGGCGGTAACACTGAGAGCTAGCGTGGGTCTTCGTGTCCTGCTTGGCGGAATAACACAAGGTCGAAGCCTCAAGCCGATAAACTTCACGCTGCGCGTGGTACAGACTAACCCCTTTCGCTCCGTGGTTGTCTGGGGCAAAACGGCCACAATCGCTCACGAGGTTCTAGCTTCGTCTACTTTTTCTATTTTCGTACGATGGTCTGTTCACTTCCGTGTCTACTTGAGAAAAAAGCCTCGATTTTTGCTCTAGACCCAGTAGCTAGCCGTTATTTATTTTCTTCTCCTTATTCTGTTCCTCTCTTTCCATTAGTCCTATATCCACCAGCAACAATCCTATAACCGTCCCCTGCAGCAAAGTTAACGTGTTCTTGTGTGTACTAAATGTGTATTTTAACAAACTTTGTTCTTGCTTTTATTACAGGTCGGACTCGATTATCCGGAGTATCGATTTTTTTTCACTCCGGATAATCATATCCTCCGGATAATCGAATCACAAAAAAAAGTTCAAATCTGCCCTTTCTCTTAGCTAGATCCAATATTGTTAAAATAATCATATTGTATATTATAATACTAAATTATTTCAAATGTCTGCATAAAAACTAAAAAAAAAAACGCAACAAAATACTCCGGATGATCGAGTCTAAAATTCCGGATAATCGAACCCCGGATAATTGAGTCTCCAGATAATCGAGTCTCCGGATAATCGAGTCCGGCATGTAATCATATTGTATATTATAATACTAAATTATTTCAAATGTCTGCATAAAAACTAAAAAAAAAAATACTCCGGATAAACGAGTCTAAAATTCTGGATAATCGAACCTCGGATAATCGAGTCTCCGGATAATCGAGTCTCCGGATAATCGAGTCCGACCTGTATATATAATGTATATCCAACATTTTAACTTGTAGTGTGTGCATGCAACTTTATATTACTACACAGTTCGAAAAAGTTGTGTAAATTTCTGTTCAGTATGATGCACATAAATGGAGCTTCACATATCATATAAGTTTACATTATATATCATGTAAAGTTCTGAGACATTTCATGCAATGTAGCAAATATTGTATACAAAAGCCCATTGTTGTAAACAACATTGTTAACAAGTTGCTCGGTTGCGTGAAATTAAATACAAGTTTACGTTAATGAATGTTTACAGCACTATTAAAATTCAGAATTTTTATCTGTGTAGCTAGAAGTTTATATTACCTTTCATATTTATTTTTAGACATATACAAATAACAATTAGGCATAAAACAATTAATCATTGAACATTCAATATCGGTTTACCCCAAATTTGAAGCTTCGATTACAACATGCTTTGGCTATGCTTCCTAGAAAAAACGACCAACACAGTTTTCTCCTTGGAGAATTCGATACCTAGCTGAATAACCCAAGTAGACAAATTGTCTAAGGTATCCTGTAAGGGTCCTTAAAGGTCGACCCCTTTGGGCCCTACACCGTCATCCGCAAGTTTTCTCAACGTGCAGTTGTTACTAAGACAATTGGCCCTTATTACCGATGTCATTTAACGGTGAAGTGACAACTTATCACTCACGGTGAAGGAATTCCCATTTGATTTTCACGGAAATCACTTCACCGTGAGTGACACCCGTAAAAAGGGACAATCATCTGCTTTCTCACCTCAATGGGTCTGGGTTCAATCCCAGCTGAGGTCGGTGGGGTTTTTCTGAGGCATAAAAATCTCTGGTCACGTCTTATTTCGGAAGGGAAGTAAAGCCGTTGGTCCCGGCCCATGTGTGTTGGATGGGTGCGATATCCTACACAGGTGTGGAAGCTGCTTTCCATTAATGGATGGCAATCGATGTCCGTCGGTGATTGGCACTAGATTGCGGAACAGAGACCGACGTTAAATAAAGGAAAGAAGAAGAAGAAGAAGAAGAAGTGTATGCTCGCGATCGGAGGATTTTCTGACCCTGTCCAGACAAATCAGGGATGGCATCCTTTCCTTATATTCTAGCATATTTTTGCAAAAAAAAATTCTCACTCAGGGAGTAACCCCACTTTTGACTGTTTCATCGAAATCCTACTCAATTTTGAGTTAGTCTCATCGGCCGCGTACGAAGCCGTACGATGTGGCAACCACCTCATCTACAGACGATTAGACGAATTGAAACAAAACATTTCAGAAAGTGCCCAACAGTACTCCTTCTACTTGTGTGACAAGCTTTCGTTGTTGTTTTCATTGAGGTATTACTCAGGGAACAATGTTAAACACCATTTTTGTACATGGTATTGCAACTAATCTTATATGTGCTTCATTTTGATTTGGGATAAGTGTTTGAATTATTGCTCGGGATATCCACTGGGGCGTGCTTCTATTGTGACATAACATTTTTGTTGTGTGATATAGTGGAAACGTGTGAGCGTAGTTAAAGCATTACCCTGTGTAATTTAAAAATCAGCTAGGAAACTAACTTCAAAGTGAAGCATTTTAGTCAGTTGAAGGTGTCACCTGGGACGAACTAATATATATTAAATATAGGTCAAAGTCAAAAACAACTTGAAACACGTTAAATTTTAGATTACATTCAAAAGTGCAGGTACTTAATAAAGCATGGTAGGTAGATTTGAGATTTCAATTATTTATTAAATTAGACTAGAGATATCATAATCATCAAACGAACTTAAATAAGAAAATTTAGACAGCCTAGTAGCATTAAGTGGATTAACAGAATAGTTAGGATGCGGAGGGTCCGCTTAGGGAGGCAACTAGCCTTTAAAGCAACTGGCAACTAGCCTTTTCATGTATTGTCTGTTTATTTTGATGATTGCTTTAAAACATAAATTTGGTATATATGTGAAAGGATGAATCAGTGGGAGATGGATTTTCGGTTTCTTTACATTTAGCATCACACGCTATGTCTGAAGGCACTTATTATGCAAGTTGCATGTACCTCCGATTTTTTTTCACAAGAAGTTAATATTGATGATAACAATCAAATATGTGAAGGATTTAAAATATTTCATCTTGGGTTTTTTGAGAAAAAGTGTTTTGAAGTTGACATCAGGCATGGAAAATCATGTACATTAATTTCGTGCATTCATTTAAATTTGTTTACCAATAACTCTTTTCATAAAACAAATTTTGTTAAATAATGTATGCAGTTTTTGTAGGTCTTAATATTGGCTACAACTTTTGTGAACATCTCAATTCTGTTTCTCTTACGCATGACGAACTAGAGAGATCAGTGTTTTTCGGAGAATGTAAATTATTCACTGAAAAACAATATTGGTCTCTGCTCTCTCTACACAGATAAAAATTCTGAATTTTAATTGTGATGTAAACATTCAATCACGTAGACTTGTATTTCATTTCACGCAACCGAGCAACTTGCAAACAATGTTGTTTACAAATATGGGCTTTTGTATACAATATTTGCTACATTGCATGAAATGTGTCAGAGCTATACATGATATATAATGTAAACGTATATGATATGTGACGCTCCATTTATGTGCATCATATTGAACAGAAATTTACACTACTTTTTCGAACTGTGTAGTTCATCATGCATAAGAGATACAGACTTAAGATGTTCACAAAAGTTGTAGCCAATATTAAGACCTACAACTTAACATTTATAATTTTAAACGTCAATATCATGACGTATAAAAACGTGACACAATTTTTTTACGATATTCTGTTGATAGACAAAGTTAAAAGCAAATAAATGTACATGAATAGACGGAATTAATGTAAAAGATTGTCCATACCTTCGGCTTTCAATGAAGGTGTATAACAAATATTAACGATACAAAACTATTCTCTGACAATACAAATCAATAATATAATAATATGATTTGTTTCAAAAGTGGATTAAAGTAGTCAAAAGTATAAGTATTGGCGGTACCATAAGGTTTCACGACTTTCCCATAGTTTTATTTTGCATTTATAAGTAAAATATTAAAACAGTTATTTTTTTGATCAAATTGTATTATTTTTAATAATTTCCATCATTTCTTATCAGAACCTATATCTATATACAATGAAAATGTTAAGCAAATGTGATGCAACAAAAAAATGAAGATTACTTTAAATGAGCGCTGTTATACGAAACCACAGCTTTCAACAGGTTCTCTTCGTATTTAACATGATTCTCCGCCACTTTAAAGTTACTCCATGTTTGGATGAAATCATGATGCACTGCTTCTGTTGTTTGTTCCGTGAACCTGGCTAATCCTTTTCCTGTTTTCTTACAAAAATCGCTAATGTGATATTTGACAATATGGAATTTAGGGGTTACTGGAAGGTTTGCGGTAAGCCAACTTTCACAAAAAAGATCAATGGACCTTTCGAAATCATCGTTGAGCTCCTCGCCAAAACAATGGCTTATCATTGCATGCATGTTGTCCAAAACCTTTACCTGACGATCTAGATTGCCTCCTATCAAAACTGTTCGTTTATCCAGCAAATATCTACAATGACGCCCAGCGAATCCAAATTGCGCATGCCGAGTTGCATTTGCGGCAGCCGCCCAGTTTGAAGCGTAATTGGGCTCATTTTCGGCCACGTTGTTGTAAACTGTGTTCATGAGGCCCAAAAAGAGGTGTAGAGCAGGTGGTGGACAAATATCCAGAATCTTGGTATCCTCATCACCGTTCAAGACAGGTTGATTTACACAGTTGAAAAATTTTTTGGCATCTTTGTTGATTCCTCCAGATTTTTTCCAACTGTTCGCAAAAGTCCTGATGGAACCAAGTGTCCGTGCAAGGCCATTGCATGTCCCTAAATCACTCTTGCGTGCCGTGCAAAATGCACAAGGAAACGTTGCACTATTGGACATTACTCCAGCCAAAATATTGATAACCTTGAGATCACCTGAAACAAAAAAAAGTTGAATAATGATAATGGGACAAAATAAATCTTAATCTCACCAGTCACAATTGCTTTTATTTTATGTAATCCAAGCCTCAACCACAACAGGGAAATGTTTTTGTAGTTCTCTTGAATTCCTGGAGCCAAGGCAAGAATGAAACACTTGCGAACACCTGAGTCTTTTAGTCCGGTAGAGCTCATTCCTTCTTCGATGGTCATGATGATTTTAAGTGATCCTTGACCGCCATCGATCCCGATCTTGCAAATGATCTCTCCCGCATTACGTCGAGCTTTGACGTACTCAATCAACCCCTCAACGCTTGTACACATCACAACAGATCGATTCTCTATTGCGAAGGATTTTCCTTTGCATGAAGTCATGTCGCACTTCATCACGGAAAAGAAATCCTCGAGCTCAGACAACATGTTGCTTATTGCTGATTTGAGACCAGGCTGGATAATTTGACGACCGTTCTGTCTCATGTGCTTAGCCAATTTAAGCGTCTGTAATAACATATTATTTATTTAGACGAACCAGATAACATACTATTATATACTGACCTTATTAATACTCAGATTTAAGTCCGTTTTAATATTGAGTAAATCTTCGTGAGAGAACTGTGATTTTTTTCCCGGTTGCTTTAAATTGAAATGCGTTGGTTTTCCTGAGACGTTCGAAAAACTAACTTCCGTTAGTTTTTTGTCAGCTACCTGTCTAATGGTTTTGGCAATAAAATGGTCCTTACTTTCGTTTGCTAATTCGGAGAGATTTTGCAGTTTCCGGGTTTCACTACATGTGTGTCGTTTCCCCGGGGAAACTTGCGTCAAACATGCTTTGCAGATTTTAATATAACTTTTTTTCTTTTTCAGCGATACCTTTTTCTTGCACATATGTACACATTATAATTGCGCAACTCGACAGAGGTCACACTCAATATGGTTTGAACTTCTTGTACGTATCTTTACTTTTAGATACACGTGAACCTCAATTTTCTTGAACGGCTCACCTTTCTTACACCGGTAAACGGCAATGTAGCATGCGTGGCACAAAACTTTCGGATACCTTTCGTCTTCTACATTGAAGTCCGGTAAAAATCTTCCAACGATCGTCCCTAATAAAGTGGCGTGAATTTTTTTTGGATGGAATCGCTTTTCCGAAGCACAAAAGGCACACTTTCTCTCTATTTTCCTCGTGAGATTTCTTCATTTTTGCGGATTTGCTTAACGATACGAAAATATCACAGACGATAGACCACAATATTTACACGTGACAAAAAATCAATGCTTACTTAGATTACATGGCTGCCTTTGACTGTCATGCCCATTGTTATCTCTTTTACACTTATGAGGGATGAAAAATGCGAATAATTGTTGATCTAGGAGACAACTTTAATAGATCTTACGCAAAGTGGTCAGAATCAAGATGGTTGTTACTTGTGAACAGCAACAACAAATAGAACTCTTAAACGGAAAATTAACTACTTGAATCCACTTGTGAAGAAATTTAAAATTGATTTGTATAGTCAGAGAATAGTTTTGTATCGTTAATATTTGTTATACACCTCCATCAAAGGCAGAAGGTATGGAAAATCATTTAAATTGATTTTGTGCAATTATTTACATTTATTTGCTTTTAACTTTGAGTAACAACAGAATTTCGTAAAAAAGATGTGTCATGTTTTTATACGTCATAATATTGGCTAAAACTTTTGTCAATATCCCAAGTCTGTATCTCTAGTGCATGATGAACTAGAGCGAGCAGAACCCAATATTGTTTTTCAGTCAATAATTTACATTCTTTGAAAAACACTGTTCGTCATGCATAAGAGATACAGATTTGAGATGTTCACAAAAGTTGTAGCCAATATTAAGACCTACAAATATCGCATACATTATTTAACAAAATTTGGTTAATGAAAAAAGTTATTGGCAAATAAATGTAAATGAATGCACGAAATTAATGTAAATGATTTTCCATGTCTGATGTCAACTTCAAAACACTTTTTCTCAAAAATCCCAAGATGAAATATTTTAAGTCTTTCACAGATTTGATTGTTATCATCAATATTAACTTCCTATGAAAAAAAATCGGAGGTACATGCAACTTGCATAATAAGTGCCTTCAGACATAGCGTGCATCACTATGTGTTATTTCCTCAAAACCCCCCAATAGCCGGCCTCTTCAATCCCTTCCTTTTCCCATGGCGTTCAAGTGGTTCGCATAGACTATTCAGCCATTACCCGTCCTTTATCCTCGGCTTTGGATTGACTTGCGCACCCATTGCCCCACCAAACGCTGCAAAATGAAAATGATTTCAGTGTTAACAAGTCTATTATGCGTTTGGTACGATACTCTAGTTAAAAAGCTACCGAACGAAGTCAATCAGAACGCGTGATATGAATGTTTGCACCCATTTTTCCCAAAAACAAAACAAGCGCTCCGACCGAATCAATTTTTATCTTCATCCGATAGGCCAAAGTGAATTCATTAGCGTTTCAATTGCGTTTCAATGTGTTAGGCCGAGTTTAGAATCCGTAGGCCGAGTTTGGCGTCAAGAAGCAGTGTTAGACTTTTGACAATATCTCAACGGTTGGTATCTGTTTATCAAATCTTACGGTACGTACGGAAAGGTAAATAAATTTGGAAGCCATCAGTAATAATAACATTCCGTTTGCTGCTAAACTGCTCTAGATTAAGAAAGACTAAGTGCGGGTTGTGCTTAATAGGCCGGAAATGGGGTAGTTAACCCTATATTCTACAAAGACGTAGTCCTACGTCAAAAACTCGGGCAAGGCATTCTCTGGTTGATCGTCAACAGTTCGGGTTTTTACTCGCTCTATCGAGTTATGCGTTGCGTTAGTGCACTTTTTCGCGGTGTTTGGGGAAACCACCGCGTGTTGTCGTGGCTGCTATTCCGGGAAATGATCCCGATCGGACACCGTCAGTGCTCAATTGGCTTCGAAGAAGCTGTTCGCGAACAATCGCTACGCCATCCTGGAAAACGGCGATGAACCGAAATGGAAAAGAAGGGGAATGTTCCACCGTTTTTCGTAAAAGGATTCCCCGAAGGTATGCGGGAGAAAATTGACTTTTACATCGCTAAAGGTCTCAAATATACCATGTGCCTGTGCACTGAAGGCAGCAATCTGATGGTTCCAGCGATCAACCACAACAAGGCCGTCGAGACGTTGCTGAAGCAGAAAAACGTACAGTATTTCTGCCACGATATTGAGGTGACCAAGCCGCTCAAGGTGGTTTTGCGTGGCCTTCCCGACATGGAAACAGTCATACTTTCGGATGAATTGAAGCAACATGCACTTAAGCCGATCTAACCCTTCAAGATTAATCGTCATGACGCTTCACGTAAGTACCACGACCAGCAGTATCTTTCCACCTGGAAAGGAATTCAACATGCTCCTTCAGAGCATTCAAACCCTTTTCCACATAGTGGTGATTTGGAAACGGTTAAAGTCAATCCACCGTAATTCACCCAATGCGCGTTCTGCATGCTGTTCGGGAATGGTACGAGAAACTGCCACATGGCCTACCGCTGCAACAATTGGGGCAAGCCGCACGCACCTGATGCCTGCGACATAATGGAGGACGCAGATCCCAAATGTGCCAATTATGGGGCACCACATCGGGTAACCAGCAAGACATTCCCGAAGCGAGCGGAATTCATTGCTATCCGCAATAAAACCTCCTTAACCTGGCCGCAGAAGGGTGCCAGAAAATAACGGGCAGAACTTTTCTGCCATCCTTCAATGGTGTAAAATTCCGGTGCTTCCGCCATTTCCACTCAACAACCGGTCCCAGTATTGTGGCAGCATGACCATGTTCCCCCTTCACAAACAGAACACAGACACTCTGCTTACAACAGCGGAACTTGTTATACACAGTTCGAAAAAGTAGTGTAAATTTCTGTTCAATATGATGCACATAAATGGAGCGTCATATATCATATACGTACAACGGCGCCGGTGGTGTAGTGGTAAGCGTGATTACCTCTCACCCCAGCAGGCCTGGGTTCAATCCCAGTCGGCGCCGCCGGGATGTTCTGAGGCATAACATCTCTGATCACACCTTCCTTCGGATGGGAAGTAAAGCCGTTGGTCCCCGGTTCATGAGTTGATGGGTCGATAGGTAGGGTCCAAGTGTAGGAGCTGCCTTCCTGGCACGTCGGTAGCATTGGTGCTCAGCACGGAAAACAAGATCGACGGAAAAAACAAACCAAAGGAAAAAAAAATATATATCATATACGTTTACATTATATATCATGTAAAGTTCTGACACATTTCATGCAATGTAGCAAATATTGTATACAAAAGCTCATCTTTGTAAACAATATTGTTTGCAAGTTGCTCGATGGCGTGAAATGGAATACAAGTCTACGTGAATGAATCTTTACATCAGAATTAAAATTCAAATTTTTTATCTGTATACTCGTGACATAAGTCATAATTATCCAGCGTACCTGCACGACTCAAAGATGACAGCTTTATGCTGCCGTGTCCCTCTTCAATAAGCATGGACTGTGAAGCCATCTAAATTGCAAATTGGAACGCTTGTTCGCTCAAGAGGAAGACCATCGAGTTCGTTGAATTCTTCAACGAACGAAGCATCGATATCGCCATCAACGCACTTGAAGCCCGAGATTAACGTCTTCCTTCCCGATTTCCGGCTTGTGAGGCTGGATCGAATCAGCTCCGGGAAAGGAGGAGTGGCCATCGCTCTAAGGAGTAACATCTACTGTCGGCAGCAGTCGAGCTCCAGCTGAAGATGAACGAAGCCTTAGGGGTCACCATCGTTGTGGCTTACTACCCCAAACAAGCTAACATCAGAGACGGGTCGGCAGCAGACCTGTGAGGAGATATTGTCAAACTAACATGACGGAGGGAATACTTCATCGTCGCTAGTGACCTGAAGGCCAAACATCAAGCTTAGGGTAACAGTCGGCGCAATCAAACCAAGTCCGGACACTCCCACCTGGTTGAGTAGGTCCGGTGCCCAGAAGCGTAAATTGATATGCAATAAGAGCTTGTACCAACCGTCACAACAGCCATAAGTAGCTGACTAAGTTCGCCAGATTTGCTTGTATAGAGGTTGAGTAAAGGTTTCTTCATATCGTATAACATTTGAATACAGCATGAGGCTGTATAAATGAAATGAGTAAGGCTTTTACATTGCGAAAATTGTTGGTTGGGTTGGCCAACAACATTGTGCAACCTGTGGTTCCCCATGAACTCAGTTCGGATCACTATACAGTGGTGGCCGAAATGGGTTCTTCCGTGAATCGATTCGAAGCTTGCCGATGCAACTTTCACCACTGCGACTGGGCGCAGTTCCAACACTGCGTTGACACCAGTATCAATTATGACGTCCAGTCGTAAACGACCGATGACATCGACTGGTGTCTGCGCTCCATCGATGAAGCGATTTCCCGAACCAGGGATCTAGACAAGTGAGTACACAGCTAAAAAAAAGTAGTGTAAATTTCCGTTACTATGATGCACACATTTAGATTATAGATCGTGTAAATTTATGAGACATGTCATGCAGTATTCCATATATTGTATGCAACTGTCCACTTTTGTTTGCAACATTTCTTGCAAGCTGCTAATTTACGTGAAAAGGAAGTTTACATGTATGAATGTTTGCATGTAAAATTCAAAATTTTTTGGTGTGTAATACTCTGAACCTTGACAAACCCACTAAAGACCAATTGCAACCGTTTAAACAAAATCATCCAAGGTGGATCTCAGAAATAAGGTTTTTGCTAACAAGATTCGCTCTCTCATAGATTGTGCTAGGCTGTTCTGGAAAATGGCAAATATTTAAAAAAATAAGCCGAGGCCCATCCATCCCATTCCCCTCTTAATCAGAATTCGGATCCATCCTTACTCTTTATTCCATAATGAATGAATAATGAAGAGATCAATGCTCTAGAGTCCCTGCCACCCCCGTAGTTGTCCCTGACGAAAGTAGAATATCGGTTGATGAGGTTATAGCAGCCATTAACTCCACCAAAAACATGTCTATGTTGAATAACTTGAATGTTGACTTCTTCGAGCTTCGTGCAGCGGTCTTCAATAAGTGTTTGGTGCTTGGCTATTTCCCTGCATGCTGGTCATTCCAATCCACAAGCCTGGCGAAGACCCTACCAGTGCCAAAAGCTATCGCCCCATCAGCCTCTTGTCCTTCATCTCGAAGCTATTCGAAAAGCTGATACTCAGCCGTTTACCGTTGTTCTCTAACGAAAATAACATCTTCATCAACGAGCAATTCGGGGTTAGGAAAGGTCACTCTACCATCGACCAACTTGCACGGGCTATCATGAAGCGGAACAAGTCCGTTTCCAAGACTTCTGCTATGATGTTGAGATGGCGTTCGACAATGTCTGGCATGATGGCCTTGTGTACAAGCTGCATCGATACAACTTCCCGCAATTCCTTGTTAAGATCATCAAAAACTACTTGTAGGGTAGATCCTTCCAGATCTTTTTAAACAATTCACCTTCTGATACGTTCAACGTTGATGTTGGGGTTCCCTAGGGTAGCCTCCTTGGACCTATCCTCTTCAACATCTTAACGTCAGATGTACCTCTCTTTACGGGTGGTGGTATTTTGTCAATGTTTGAGGATGACACATCAATAAGGGTCGAGTGATCCGTGCTACACACTAAGATTTTGTTTCCGTGTTCGGTAAATTTTACCGAAATCAGATCAGCTGAACGTTCGGTAAAACTTTGACCTTCATTTTAAAGGCTATTGAATTTGAAAATAATATGAAAACATGTTCAACCTTGTTTAAATGATCAAATCTTGTCATTTTAGCGGAGATTTAGTTTCAAAGTAGCTGAAAAGCAATTGAATTGAATTGCATACATTTTACCGAAAAGTTCAGCTGTTCAGATTTCGGTAAAAATTACCGAAGTCGGCCATAATTTCTAAGTGTGTATGATGAGAAAACTCCAATAGAGCCTGGATGTTCTGTACGACTATTTCAAAAGCTGGAGGATTTGTATCAATGCAGTTAAAACACAGATCATACTATTTCCACACTCCAATTCACCTCAGCTTGTCTCGCCTGGTAACTGTAAAGTCCACCTTGATAACACTTCCGGTGGTTTAGTGGTAGCGTCATTTCTTCTCAATCCCAGTCGGCGCCGCCAGGATTTTCTGAGGCATAAAATCTATGATCACGCCTTTCTTCGGAAGGGAAGTAAAGCCGGCTCATGAGCTGATGGGTTGATAGGTAGGGTCCAGATGTGGGAGCAATCCGGTAGCATTGGTACTCAGTTCTAAAAACAATATCGACGGATAACAAATCGAAGAAAAAAATGGACGAGTGAAATCGTTTACCTTGGTCTCACCCTTGATAGTTTTTTACTGTTCCGTTCCCATGGGGACAAAAAATCCACCACGTGCAACATCTTGATTAGGTCGCTCTATCCACATATCAACAGATAGTCCACCCTTTCCCTTAAGGGGAAGTTTACCGCTCCGAAAAAAAATAATAACGTTTTGATTTTTCTTAAAATATTGAAAAATGGTATAAAAAATCTAAAAAAATCACATTTTTTCTAATTTTTCAAAAAGAATTTATGTGCAAAAACATTTTTTATAAGTCATTATGGCATAAAGTTGGACTAAAAAAACCACAAAACATCGACTTTTCGGTTTTTATGAGAGTTCAATTTTTTTTCATGATGAGATAGAAAAAATATTTTTACATGTAATTTTTGACAATAATCTAAGAAAGAAACTGATTTTCTTGGATTTTTTATATTTTTTCCCAATATTTTTAGAAAAATAAAAACGTACAGAAAATATTTTTTTATTTTCGGGCCGGTAAACTTCCTCTTAAAAACAAGCTTGCCGTTCACAAGCATATCGTCTTGTCCGCCAGCTGTGCCATCACCTCAAACTCCAAAGGATCCAGAACAAGATACTAAGGATGATCCTCAACAGTCCCTCGTCGTCTCGAAATTCTGAGATCCATCAGGTACTGGAAGAGAGGATTACGCTCATTATCGGTTCAGATTCAGAGACGCTTGTCTGAAATCAAATCACCAGATCAAACGCGATCTTGCTAATTGTGTTATGTTATTCGTAGTTAGGTACACTGATATGCAAAATAAAGCAACCACCTCATCATTTTTGAATCTATCTAATTTATTTTGTTCAAATTAAAGTAAATACACTGTAGTCTTTTTTGATATCTTATTTTATGTATTCTTTTAAAGTCTCACTTACGGAATACAAAAAAAAAGATTTTTATTTAAAGAAACAAAAATTCAATTTATATTGAATAAAAAAGTGACAAAAAAGGTGTCCGCTTTATTTTGACTCTAGATAAATTAATGTAACAGAAAGCATTTTAATAATTAAGATCTCCTTTGGCCTTTAGGACCAGAAACAGCATCACACAGCAAAAAAATAATTTTGATATCACATCAAAGTGGATGCACTACAATCATGTCGAAAATTTCATGTAATTTTTATGACCACATAAATAAACAAATGCAGTAAAAGCAGCGTAATGTCAGTTCATGCATTGTATTAATGATAATTTTGTCCTTTTTAGCAAGTAATATTACACCATATTTTCGACATGATTGTAGTGCATCCACTTTGACGTGATATCAAAATTATTTTTTTGCTGTGCAGTTTCTTTAGGTGCTGTAGATCTAACTCTTTCCAGATGCGCTCCAGGACTTCAAAATAGTTATTTTGATTGGTAACACCAGTTTTGTCAACCCTGGCATCGAGAATCGCCCACAAATTCTCAATGGGGTTGATGTCCAGACTTTGTGGAGGCCATTTCAGCGGTTTGATCCGACAAAACCGTAAGAAAGGCTTGGTCTTCTTGGCAGTATGCGTCGGGTCGTTGTCCTGCTAAAATACGAACTTCTCTTCAAGGCCCGTCTGGATCAGCAAAACCTCCAGATTTTCCCGCAGGATGATGATGTAGGAATCTTTCGTCATTATCCCGACGATTTTCACGAGGTTTCCCACTCCACCCTACGAAAAATAATATTACTTGGCAAAAAGGACAAAATTATCATCGATACGCATGAACTGATATTACGCTGCTTCTACTGCATTTATTTATTGTTGTGGCCGTAAAAATTACATGAGATTTTCGACATGATGAAGTGCATCCTCTTGGATGTAATATTAAAATTATTTTTTTGCTGTGAACTGTTCGACCGAAAACTGATAGCTGAAGGGTTTCCTGGATCTTCGAGTTCTTCTTGACTTCGCGCATGATCTTAGTGTCCGCTCTCGCATCCGTTTTGCGCTTCCTGCCTCTGCAGGGCGATCCACCACTGATTCGAACGTTTTTAGTTTCAGAAGATTTATCCTAACCGTTTTGGACATCCCTCCCCTTGGCTAATTTTTGCACATTGTTGCTGGTGCGCGGTCTTAATTTATTGCTTTATAGTGGAATATTGGAGACGGTAGGTTTATGGCCGGCGTTCCTGGCTCATAGAATGGCGCCATGGGCAGGCAATGGGGACTACTAAGCTTCTCCCCGAATAAAAATAACCATAAAATTACAATAAAATATCAATAAAATACAATAGATTCTATTGTTGACAATCAATCTTGTTGTAATTCTTTTGTATTGGCCAAAAAATCAAATAGTCACCACCATAGGGTTACAACCAATTCTATGAAATCAAAATTTTGCACAATAAAAACCAATAAATTTTATTGTAATTAGAGTAAATTTGTTCGAGGAAAATTTGATTTTTATGGTTACGGTAACTAACAACCCCTCTTTTCTATTGTAAATGTCCCATTAACAATAGGTTAGATTGTACATAACAATAAGTTCTATTGTATTTTTATTGTTTTTGACAATGACATTCATTGTTGCTACACAAAGTTTTATTGTATTGTAACAATAGGTTCTATCGTTTTTGTATGGTAATTTTTTTATTCGGGCCCTCTCTGATGAACCACTGCATGAGAGAATCAAAGATCTAGTCTAGCATTAATAGTAATAGAGAGCCGTGTTGTAGTACGCTTACGTATAGACACTGACGTTGGGTGCGATACTGGCGGGTTTTTCCGCAAATCACTCTTATTTTAGTTATTTTTACGCAGATAGATTTGTTTGGGTTTGCAAGGGAATTATACTATTGAAATATTTCAGAAAGTGCCCAACAGTGCTTCTTTTAGTTACGTGACAAGCTTTCATGGAAGTATTACTCAAATGGTATTGTAACTAATCTTATATGTGCTTCACAGCAAAAAAATAATTTTGATATCACATCAAAGTGGATGCACTACAATCATGTCGAAAATTTCATGTAATTTTTATGACCACATAAATAAACAAATGCAGTAAAAGCAGCGTAATGTCAGTTCATGCATTGTATTAATGATAATTTTGTCCTTTTTAGCATGTAATATTACACCATATTTTCGACATGATTGTAGTGCATCCACTTTGACGTGATATCAAAATTATTTTTTTGCTGTGTTCATTTTGATTTGGGATAAATGTTTGAACTATGGCTCGAGATTTCCACTGTGGCATGCTTCTATTATGACATACCCATACGAAATTTGGTGGTGCGACATAGTGGAAGCGTGTGAGCGTAGTTGGAGCATATACCCTATATAATTTAAAATCAGCTAGGAAACTATCTTCAAAGTGAAGTATTTCAGTCACTTGAACGTGTCACCTGGGTCGAACTAAAATGTAACAAATAGGTAGGGTTTTTGATCTAATTTCCGTCCTACTAAGCACAACCCGTGCTTAACCTCTCTTTTCTGAACGAGTTAAAACAAAAAAATTGAAATTTCTGTCAAAGATGACTTCTAAATGTATTCATTTTTTTGTATACGTACCGTTGGATTGGGTAAAGTCACGAATTGATTCTAAATTCGTTCTACGAGTTTCAATTCCGTCCTAACGCATTGAAACGCCATTAGATTTTCTTCGTCCTACGGATAAACGTAAAAATATGGGATTCGCTAGGAGCGCTTCTTTTGTTTTGAGAACAATGAGCGTAAATATTCATACAATGCGCTCTAACAGGATTTATGTTGTAGCTAATGAACTAACGCATCAGAACAAACCTATTATTGATTTGTGTACGGTGAAATCATAGATATTATTGATCTTTTCTGATCGATAGAACGGAAATGGGCGATTACGATGAAGTAGCGCTCTACCCTATAGGTCAAAATCAAAAGTACTTGAAACACGTTTAATTTTAGATTACAAGCACAAGTGCAGGTACTTAATAAAGCATTGGTTATGATTGATTAGGTGAATTAGAGATTTCAATTATTTATTAAATTAGACTAATGAGATATCATAAACATCAAATGAACTTAAATAAGAAAATTTAAAAAGTCTAATAACATAAAGTAGATTAACAAAATAATTAGGATGCCCCCCGTCCGCTTAGGAAGGCATCTACCCTTAAAAGTTGTAGAATAAATCTTCCAATTTAGTCTTTAACTTCAATAAAAAAAACGCAAGCAAACCAATAGTATTAAGCAGATTAATAAGGACAGGAATAGATTAGTAAATAAGTAAAATTAGAGGTATGTGACAATTAATAACTTTTAATCTTTTGTAGTGTAGGTATTGTTTTCGCCTGAGTTTATTGCACTCGATTAATATTTTTTTCCTCTGTCCGGGACATCAGACCACTGCGACCAGTAATTTGATCTATTGTATTATATCCCGTGTCCTTACTTTAGTGCATGTCGTATTACTCCATCACTATTGAGAAATGATGAAGTATTCGGTTTTAATACAGTTGTCATTCTTGCGTTCATCGCAACGAATTGATTCTAATTAAAAGGTCCTGCTATTTTTACCCTTCGGAGTGTTAGAACACCCTCCAAAGCGCGCCCCTTTGTCAGTCAAAATTGGATTCCTTAGCAAAAAAAAAAAAAGCAATCACCGATAATGACCATGCATCAGAACCCTAGTCTTAACAACTTCAAACTAGGGAACAACGAATAGAAGATTAGGAATCACATAGATAAAGACTAACGAATTTTTTCCCTTGTTTCAAGATCATCCTCGGTCCAGGCAACCCGAGGACTTATCACTATCGACAAGGTATATAAATTAACAAGGACTAAGATGTGTTCCTTTATTACTGAAACATGATGTTCCCCTAGTTTGAAGTAGGTAAGATCAGGAATCGGTGGTAAATCTTACATCCCGTAACGTACCATGAAAAGGAAATCCTACCCACGTTACTCGATTACTATATTATTCTCTCAATTCGCGACATCTCTGATGTTAATCTATGAACTAAACCATACGTGACTGTAAAATCGATCTTTCCTTTTGTGGTATTGGTGCATCGATGCATATGTTTAACTTTTCGCGGCTGTCGTATACAACGCGCCTACGTCTACGGAGCTTACTCAGAAGTGATTCGCAATTCGGTAGAGCTTGCCAAAAGCTTTTTGAGCTTATGTAGTTTAGAATTTGTGTGGTACGTTCGCGAAATTTTGAACTGATTGATACGTTCGGTAAAATAACAAATTTGAAACAAAGCTCAATAGTAAACTAAGTAGAATATCTAGGGAGTAAACCAAAATTAATCAACTTGCCAACATAGACTATCACATTTATTTTGGTGGCACTCTTTAAGGGGTAATAAGCTGTTTTTTTTTCTCTACGGTTGTCTCGCCGCGTTCGCAATTTGAGCGATTTTCATATCTTACGAAATTTAGATGTTTAGCTCTAAACGGTTTTACTGATTCAAGGTCGTTCCTTAAGCGGTTTCGGTGCATGTTACACCTTTGGCGGCTGTCGGATTCAACGCGTCTACGTCTACGGAGCTTACACACAAGTGATACGCGATTCGATAGAGCTTGTCAAACGGGTTTGAGCTTATGTAGTATAGAATTTGTTCGGTACGGTCGCGAAATCTTGAAATGATTGATACGTCCGATAAATTAACTAATTTGATACAAAACTCAGGAGTAAATTAGTAGAATATCTAGGGAGGAAACCAAAATTAATCAACTTACTAACATAGGGTATCACATTTATTTTGGTGGCACTCTTCAAATGATTGTTCAAATGGTTGTTTCGCACGACGTTTGGAATTCACACGGTTTTCGTAACTTATATAATTTAGATATTTCGTTAGAAACGGATTTACTCATTCAATCAGTTTACTACGCGGATGTATCTACGCGCACTCGTTACAGCATTTTTCTATAACTATCTTGAAACAATACTCACGGAATCCAGTGTTCAAGCGGCCAACATAGGCTAGTCCTTCTGCTGTATTGTCAAAGATAGAAGCAAAATTTATTCAAATGGGTCCAGCTTGATACCCAATAATAATAAAAAATAAATTAATCGTTTGGACATCACGAACCACCAATTTTCGGATACTCAAGGAAATTGCTTTCGAAATCATTGCGTTCTCGCTGATATTTGTCGTTATTATTCCTAGTTTTAATTTCCGCAAATGTGAATAGGGAAAATGTTACATACGGTATTTCTGGCAGAACAAGATTATTTAAAATATAAAAGCTAGGATCGATGCTCGTCTTTCATATGAGGATAGTATCACTAATTTTTAATCGGGTTTTCATACCGTTTTTGGGCTCAATAAATAGTTTTGATAGTGATTTGCTCTAAAACATACGAATATACTTAAAAGCGTTTTAGACCCCACGATAGAACATTTTGTTACTATTTAATGAAGGGTTAAACCTAAGCTTTCGGGTGTTCCAGTTTTTTTTTAAATTAATGTTGTATCGTTCCAAGTTAGTCAAAAGTTGCTACTATGTTCTAAGTACAGTTATTATTCGTTCGTTGGGGGTTTTTTCGTCGGTCTACTTCTTAGATGAGCCCGCTAATGGGGTGACATCCTTACTTAAAACTAGTGATCCCGAAAATTTGTGTGAAACCTTGAAATTTTCATGTTGTTACTTAGAAATAATCTAGCTGTAAAACATGACCAACTACAGTTTGACAGCTGAAAATCCATCTCAACGAGTAAATGACATTCAGTAGATGAAATGAGGTTGCGTAGCAACCAGCGAATGATGGCTTCGAAAAATTGTCGGTGTATGGTGTAGAAAATGGCAAATTTCGTTTTTTTTTAAAACTAAAAGAACAAATCGAAGTCACTGCCAGTTATCGATAAAAATTTGACGCAGGTTAACGTTCTGGCCCAATCGATACAAAGGTGGACAAGACCTCAAAATACTTTGAAATGAGCTGTAATATCACCCCAGTCCTATTCAAGAGTTTCATTAATTTTTGCGTCCATATTTTAACTGTTATTTGTGCGATGGGGTCCCGAGTACCTAGCTCCGATTTGGATAAGACGGTGTTGAAAAAGAAAAAAAAATCCTCCCGCACATAAGGGTAAAAAATGAGAATGAGGATCAGTGGTATACTCAAACGTAGTTTTGTATTTTTTTTTTTTCAATGCCACTTTGTATTTTTAAACAGATTTTGTCGATTAGAATGCCCAAATAGTATTGGGCAAGTTTTCCAAAAAATGGATCCCACTGAATCGAGCTATTTTTGATTAAAATTATCCTTTCGCTGATTTAGCTTCCTCATCGTGTGTTTGGTGAAACTTGTTGTCGCCGTTTTCGGTGCTTGGTTTGAATGGTTTAAACAACTACACAGGATCCAGATGACGAAGTCCTTTTTCATTTGCTTTCCATAGAACTTCCAGGTTGATTGTAGTGCGATATCGTTGTGATGCAGGTCTTCCACATAACATTGCAAGCTTTATAGGAGTTTAAAGCATTCTACAAGCTCAAGCTCTTAACTGGATAATCAGCTACTTGCACACGGTAGGTTTACGAGGGTTCTGTAAAACATAATTTACAGAACCCTCGTAAACCTACCGTGTGCAAGTAGCTGATTATCCAGTTAAGATGCATGTTCTAGTTTCACTTTAACACACAATTGCTTTATAAAGCTACTGATTCCCGCAGGATCGATAATGCTACTAAGATGTATTGCGACAGCGAAACAGATAATTTGTTTCCGAATTGCTGCATTGAATATATGCGATCATCCTGAAAAGTCTCGGTCAATACAAATACATCGTACACGCACTCAAACATCGTAAAAAAAGAGTTGAATTTTGTCCTCAAACCACGAACATCCTGGTAATAAACTAACAGTTTTCTGCTATGTTAATAGACACTGAAAGACAAGAGAGTATCAGGAGCGGAAATCTCCTAACCCACATCTCCATCTATTATCATGATAAACAGGAATGCATCCGAATTGTACACGCAAAACACATTTCTCTTACATCCAATGTAAGGTTGGATTTGTTTCATACATCAAGAGGTTGGCCCGTAGAAAATTTAATTTGTGTGGCCTGTTGCAACAAGCGACACTGTTTCAGTGGTAATGATATCGGAATTCTGGGAAAATAATGCATTAGGGTAAATGTCACTAACCTCGGTCTAATATGAAGGCTTCAATTACATTTTATGCCGTTTCTTATGTAATAATTGAGCTGCAATCAATATTTCACTTTGAACATGTAAGCTTAGACATTCTTTTTATTTGGATATTGATTAGGCACGACTGAAAATTGTTTAATCTCACCATTTTAACATGAACATATTCCAGGTATGTGGATGAAATGTCGGTCTACTGTGCTCAAATTGGGTCGGTAAATGGATGCAGCTTCGTCCTATCGAAGATGAACCTCGATTTTCAAAGGATCGGCATGTGAACAATGCATTAGCTCCTAAGTAACATTGACAGATTCTCTTATTATATTTTATCTTTGCATCCCCACGGCCATGTATAGACACTTTAAGCTATTTTCAACACATAGTTCGATAAAAGAAGCTATTATATAGCATCTAATACGGCAAACACGGCAAAATACGGATTTGTAACCAAGTTATTAACGAAAGAGAAATTCGACGAGAAAAATCGTTCAATGTTACTTACGACTTAATGCATTGTTCGGTTTGACAGTTTTTCGAAGGGCCTTCACAGTAAATGAATATGACTCATATTTGAATCTCGATCACTAAAATTCCCAAAAACGTAAGTGACTCATAGAATGAGTAAATGTTTACTAAAATATGATTAAATGTCAATAATATATGAGTAAATTTCACTCAAATATGAGAGACATTTAATCATATTTGATAAAAATTTACTCATTCTACGAGTGATCTACGCTTTTGCGAGTTTGAGTGAACGGTACTCAAATATGAGTCAGTCTCATTTTCTGTGAAGTTTGTTTAGAAGGGAGGATTGACTGCACGCTATATCTAAACAACCCAAATTTGAGTAGGATCTCATATCCGTCAAAAGTAGGGCTACCGAAAATTGAGCAAACATAGTTGCAACTGACAAGATGACAAATGAAAAACATCGTTTTTTGTTAGTTTAAACTTTGTTTACTCAATTTGGTGTACCCTACGTTTGAAAAATATGAGTACATCCTTCTCAAATTTGGGTTGCAGCGTGTGTATTGTTTCGACCCCTCCTTTCACGCAAAGATTAACATGTTTGACTAAGGGATTTTTCAGTGGAGTGAAAGGATAAGAGCCGATCCGCTATGTTTCACGAAATTGAACATTTCCTTATGGGGTTTTCCCATAGGAGTGAACGTCGTCAACGCGAATGGTTTCACCAATACCAAAACAAAGTTATCAAATAAAGTTCGTAGGCTATAATTAGGAACAAGCATCAACATGACGTCCCTATTGTTCGGTCTATAGTTATAAAGCGCTAAAAGCGTTAACTATTTTAAATTTGCAGTAAGAGTGTAAAGTGCGATATTGATTTATTAGTCTAGCATGTTACAAAAAGGTAAGTCCTTTCAATACATGAAATTATTAGGTTTTTTGATGACCACCGAAGTGTAGATTTTCGTTAGTGCAATAATACGGCAAGATCATGGCGTCAGGAAATCGTTAATTAAGAAAATTTCACTAATTTTTTTCTTTGAAGAAGAGCAATATAAGTTCAAAATTTGTCCCAAAAACTAAGGAATTAATTTACGGATTCCAATTTTACAGCAAATATGGTAGGGGTTTCGAACTAGTTTCCATCCTACTAAGCACAACCTACGCTGTACCTCTCTTTCTTCAACGGGTTTTAATAATAAATTAAATGTTTCTATCAAAGATGACTTCTAAATTTATTCCCCTTTCCATAAATACCGTTGAATTTGATAAAGAGTCACACATTGTTGAGATATTGTTAAAAATCTAATACTGCTTCTTGATTTCGAATTCATCCTACGAGTTTCAATTCTGTCCAAACGCATTGAAACTCCATTGGATTTTCTTCATCCTACGAATGAAGGTAGAAAAAGCGAGTTTGCTAGGAGCGCTTCTTTTGTTTTGAGAACAATGAGTGTAAATATTCACACAATACGCTCTAATAGACTTTATCTTGTAGCTTGTGAACTAACACATCAGTACAAACGTATTACTGATTTGTACGCGATGAAATCATTGATTATACTGATGTTTTCTGCTCGATAGAACGGAAATGGATGATTACGACGAATAAGCGCTCTACCCTGTCAATTTTTCATTACTATTAATGAGTTATTTGCTTGATAGGCCGAAGTGAGGGGCTATGCTGACATTACATCCCGTAACCCTATTACTTAAAATTTTTATTTGATTTGAATATTTCTACCCACTCTCATCGCACGATCAAAAAAATAGTTGTAGTGTCTAAATTTAGCTTATTGTACATGATTTTTTTCATTGCGGTGGTTTATTTACTGAAATTCCAAGTACGAGTTTTGATAGCTGGGTATGTATCTATCTCCTTCTTTATTTGGACTGCTTATTCATCCACTCACCTACGGATCTGAGCGATCTCGCCTCAAGCTTCCACAATGTGCCCAAAAAGAAGCATGTACTTCTTTGCATGCAATTTTTAACGCACTTCGTCAGCATGCGATAATCACTGCGTTAGCACTTTCTTTCCATGCTTTTTCTCCACTAAATTATTCCGTTTATTGATGAATTGTTTGGTCAATTTCTTAATTAAACGCTGCCAGTCAATTTTCTCGAACTTTTGTAACAATTGCTCATCATAAAACAGTTGTTGCTGGCGGATATTACAGCAATGTTCCGTTGCGACTCTCTGCTTCCCAGTACCTACCTAAACCGACCTATACCAACGGAGAGTTTACTTCAACAGGAACATGGCGGCAGTGCTGCACAAAAGGCGCTACAGTTTGGTGCAAAATATGAGAAGAAAGTAAACAACGCATCATCAAACAAAAAAAAAACGAATCAAGAGAGTTCAATGATCACGTAGGTGCGAAGCTGTGCGGAAAATCATGGACTCGAATGCTGACAGAGAGTGCGCTGTAGACACTAAAAGCAAACGCAAGCTCTACGGTTGGAAGGAGTGCTTAAACGCTGAGTTGGTCAAAGCTTGGCTAGTCGTAGGCTAATGCGTAAGCGCGAAAGCTAGAAAATGAAAAGAAATAATTATGCAGGCTTCTTTTAGCGTGTAGCGCAGAAATGCTGATAAATAAAAATAAATTAGGGCCTCCATGCAGTCAGCGGAGTATACCGACACCTTAAACACATTAAGAAGTTTGAGAAAAATCGAGACATAAGGAAAACAAAAACACAAACTCCACAACGAATGTTGTAGGTAGTAGTGTTTGTAGAAAGCCGGAATTTAAAACAAAAACAAAACAAAATAGCTCGATTAAATTATGGAAATACACTAATGTGGTTATTGCTGATTAATACGCCCCCAGCACTTGGCGTGCTGCTCACGTTACATGGATCGCCTTAGTATTCCTTCCCTCGGGACTATACAGTGGAGTTTCATGACGAACGGTATGAATGGGACAGAACAGTAGATGTTCAAGAATTCAAAAGATGTGGTCTTGGATGACTGATTACGGCAGGTTGTTGAACCGGATGAAATGACATTCTAGCAGCTCGAAAAGCTATGTGTTGTGTAGGTGTTCGTAGTGGTATTTTCGAGATGTTTATCTTATCTTTATGATTTAGATTTCATTGTTATAGAAATTTAATTTTGTTGATAATGGATTCATGTCACCTGGCCGATATTGCTAATTGTTTCAATTAATAGATTATCACATTTTTTAGAATTAAGTCAGAAAGCACAAACAAGATTGAGATGGCTGGTACCGCAAAAACGCAATAGTGTAAAGCTGAAGGGAGGAAAACTCTGGTACTTTGAACCTTAATTCGTACAAAAATGGTTATGCGAATGATGTACCGAATTATTAACATAACTATAGAGCCCATCTTCTAAACGAAGATTGTACAGAAGTAAATCAGGCGTCTGTGTATAGAGGTCGCTATAACTAAATTCAGTGCCAATAAGTGTAAGCACACATTGTGGTGCTCTGGGATATTGGACTACTTCCATTCAGATAAATAGATTGCAGTACCTTGATGAAAATTTCCCTGAACAAATTGAAAATTCGCAGGGCCTCTCAGCTCGTACAACATGCTTAAACACAAGTCAAGATAGCTACCGAGCCTACACAGCAAAAAAATAATTTTGATATCACATCAAAGTGGATGCACTTCAATCGTGTTGAAAATATGGTGTAATATTACTTGCCTAAATGGACTAAATTATCATTAATACACAGCAAAAAAATAATTTTGATATCACATCAAAGTGGATGCACTACAATCATGTCGAAAATTTCATGTAATTTTTATGACCACATAAATAAACAAATGCAGTAAAAGCAGCGTAATGTCAGTTCATGCATTGTATTAATGATTATTTTGTCCTTTTTAGCAAGTAATATTACACCATATTTTCGACATGATTGTAGTGCATCCACTTTGACGTGATGTCAAAATTATTTTTTTGCTGTATACAGTGCATGAACTGACATTACGTTACTTTTCCTGCATTTGTTTATTTTTGTGGCCTTAAAAATTACATTAGATTTTCGACATGATTGAAGTGCATTCTCATGGTTGTAATATTAAATGCAACAGGTTTCAAAAGATCAGAAAAAAATCAAAGAAAAATATGCTACTCACAAAAAATTTCTAAGTTCAACGGAAATCAGCAACTTACAGCAATTTCTCGTGAAAAGATGCTTTTTAAAAGTGCCTCGATTTTGCTTAAAAAATGTTTAATTGTTCTTTTCCTGCACATTTTAAGCCTTTATTAATTTTATTTTGTCATAAGGGTGCATCTTTTGGAGTAAGGGTGGTCCATAAAATCATAACTTTTCAACCACTAGGCCGATTTAAAATGTAAATGGCGCAAATGAAACCTTTTTTTAAAGGATTTCTTAGACAAATATAGAAAAATGCTGCTCAAATGTGTTACTAATGGAAATATTCGTTTTTAATGGTGGATGGACCAAGGTCACTGTAGTTTTCTATATTTCTTCATGAAAAAAAAAAAATCAAGAATGTATAAAATGCTGTTTTAGATTTTTTGTTTAAATATGAAGTTTTAAGTTTTTTACAATTGTTATGTGCCTCCATTAATTAGGCAATGCAATGAATTAAAACCATCAGAATCAATCCATATCCAGCCGGCACCGGTGGTGTAGTGGTAAGCGTGAATGCTTTCTAACACCCCAATGGGTCTGGGTTCAATCCCAGCCGAGGTCGGTGGGATTTTTCTGAGGCATAAAAATCTCTGATGGAAGTAAAGCCGTTGGTCCCGGCCCATGTGTGTTTAATGGGTGCGATATCCTACGCAGGTGTGAAAGCTGCCTTCCTTGCACATTCGATTGTCGGCAATGGATGGCAATCGATGTCCGTCGGTGATTGGCACTAGATTGCGGAACAGAGACCGACGTTAAATCAAGGAATCAATCCATATTCATGTATATCACATGTTCTAGGTCCTCCACATCGGCCTAGAAGGTAGATCAAATGACCCTTTAGATCAACCACAACGTGAATAAGGCTAGTGACGAAATACATCCATTCAGGTTCTTAGACCAGTGCGCATCATTTACAATCCATTTCCATGCATATCAGATGTTCTAGGTGCTCCAAATCGTTCTGGATTTTGGATAAGATGATCTACTAAAATTTAGTAATTAAATCAACCTTGACTTGAACACTCAATTCGTGGTTGGTGCTGTTTCTTTTGGTCTTTTGTTCAGTTTGATATGCAATAACAAATTTAGGAGCAACTGTAATTTGAATACCTAATAATTGGTCAGAATCAGTAGCAAGAATTGGATGTAGTGTGTTCGCCTAGGAAAATATCGATTTTTCAGGGTTGTAGTTTTTGTTTTCATCAGTGGTCTGGCTCTGGTTTGGAAACATTTAGGTAGTATTTTAGGAAACTATTTAGCTTTTACCACAACTTTGCTTCTACGAATCCACAAGTACTTTGAATTTGATGTAGATTCTGGTTTACACAGAAACATCACAGATAGTAAGAATAAGTAGGAAAAATATGACTTAATCCATGTTATTTGTATGTATTTTTTTTTTCTATATTTTTTATAATATCTTCGGAAGTTTTAAACGATTTTCTGATATTTTTTTACGTTTTAGGAAAGGATATTTGTTCCCCTTTCTTATGGTTCAATTGATCATGTCACCCTTGGTACGATTGTTAGTTAAATTTTTGATTTGGGCATACGGATCATATCTGAATGTGGTTCTTGGCACTCGACGAGGCTATCAGTTATATTGTTTTCGATTTCTCATGAGATTTCATGTATCAAATGGTAGGTTTAAGCTAATGTCATGGATGGTTGTTTGGTTTGTTATGTTTATAAGGGAGATTTTAAGCCAGCACTTCCCATGGAGTTTTTGAAATATGTACGATTATGGCCATTAAATGTGGAACTGAGCACTTTGTATGACCACCAAAGAAGAAAGATATTGTTTTTGAACTATTATGTGACTAAGTTTCGCATGATGGGCTTTGGCTCAAGCAAGGCTCTGACCTATAACATATCTGGATGTGAACAATATAGTCCTGGTTACTCATTATGACTTCCATTAATCTTGTGTTCGAACCATGTGATTTATTATTTCGCATCTGTTCTCTAAATTTGAGCAATCTAGTGGGCAAAATCTGGTCTTTTTTTTTGTTCTTTTTGCATATAATTTTGTACAGTGGTTAGTGAGAAACACGTCTTTAAAAGTATTAAAAGATATGTTTACATTGTCGGTCTATCAACAATAATAACGGTGGATTATCAAAAATGATCATGGTGGCACATTATACTGGTATAGAAAACTAGATTTAAAATACTGAGCTGGTAAGGCATCATCAATGTAAACACACTTAGATTTATACAATAAAAAATAAGGTTGGTATGTTACTGTAGCAGCATGAGCATGAATGTAAATTGATCAAATAAACAACTTAAAAAATCCAGCTCAGACGCACAAGCTTATAATTTTATATCAATCATTTAAAGATTCTCCAGTGCTTAGATGAGTAGATTTCATTCCCGAAAGGTATTCTTGACTTTCATCGCCTATGATAATGTTCAGCCATTGTCAGCAAGTCGAAGTAAGCGTTGATTTGTTTTTCTCTTTTTCATCAAACATTTCAGTACTTCAGGAGTGACTTCATCTCTCTCAGTCGTTTTTATGGCCTACGATCAATATGTTTCTTTTAAATATTGGAAATACCGGGTTTCTAATTTTTGAATAAGAAGTAATGCTGTAAAATAATAGGCTGATTCAAATATGCTGTCTTCCATCTGACTACTTTAAACTGTATTCAGAGAGAGTATGTTGTCCAACCAATAGGTATTTATTTATTTCCACTCACTCATTCTTGATGCATGTTCTGATGCTCCGACTAAAGAGAGACATAATATTTGTACCGACCCAATAAATTTGTCTGCTGGAAGCCAATGTGTTGTAATAATTTTAAATTAATTTCAAAATCTGCATATATGATAAAACATATCCTCGGGATTAGAAATTAATTTTACACCATTATTAAATTTGCATTTTATTACTTTATCTAATTGCGAATAGCTAATTGATCGTTCATTCCTGAGCGCATCTTTCATAAGCAAACCTGATCCTCTGTACACCGGAAATCCACTCCATCGTCAGTGAGCACCCTTTATGGCCGTGGTCGTCTCAATTCCGCTTTCGGTCGTTGTCTCCTGGTTTTGCGAGCAACTTTTACTGTTTTCTCTTTCATTTTTGTACAACGCCATCAGCTTTTTTTTTCTACTTGTGTCGCTACTAAATATCCTCCCATTCATCCATGTAGGCTCACATGCTGATACTAGCAGAGGTATAGCGGCCTACTATGCTCCGTTTTCATGTTGATGCTAGAAACCTGCACTTGTACTTTGTGTCTGACTCGGAACGTCCGGGCTGGTGATTCCTCTTTAGTCAGTCCGCAGTGCACCCCACCGTCATGAGTATCATCCATTCGAGTGAGAGGGAAACTTTCTTTTGCTAAAGTTGGCACTTGCGGAACAAGTTGCTAAAAGCTGACCATATAGCGAGATACGCAACATCACTTGCCATTTCAACAGAGCAACTATAGTAAACCGCCTCAGATAAAAAGAGCACCTCTACCGACCTACCTTGCTCGAGACGACGACAACGACGACTTCTTTTCGTGATCGGAAAAAGAAATAAAATAAGTTACACTATTTATATGAATTACCTTGATTGGCCGTCGACAGACGCGGAATTTTGCTCCACACATGTGGCTCACTTGTGTTGATTTGTGTGTTACTGTAGCGAATGCTTAAGTGTTTTGTGTTTGGAATGGCTAATGATGGCATGAAGGCCTTCGTTGCAACCTGAATTGCATATCACTCTTTAAAAAAATACTTCCTGAAACACGTTCTGAGTATTTTAAAATAGAACTCTTGTGATAGTACAGAACGAAGTGTTTTACGGAATATGCCAAGTAGGGAAAATGGATGTAATGTCGGCCTAAATGTCCCTAATTTGGGCCCATACATAAATTCAGCAATCGACTAAATTTTCAATAGCGACCAATAATATCCATTAGTACCGTCCCAATGACACGTTCATCTAGATAAAATTGATAAATAGCAGATTTTTATAAATGGGCCCAATCTTAGATCCATAGGCCAACATTAGAGCTATTTCCTATATGTATAATAAATAATAATAAAGTAATAATTATTTAAATGAAAAAATGTAACTCTGAAATAAGTAATATTGGGTCATTGAATGAATTAAACATTTTGAAATTAACTCACCGAAAAAAAAAAAAGTTTTTTCATAAAAAAAAAATCATAATGGATCACATCATTCGAGCAGTTTAAAATGACGTTTCCTACCACTCGAACTTTAACGTGGAACGATATTTTAATATTTTTTCTTCTACAACCTCGAGAAAACAGGGTCTTATTTGTAAAATGCTTGAAAAATCTGGAATTGATTGTTTCATTTCCGTAAAATCGCTGGTAGAAGGTGGTCCCAAAACTGCTCGACAATATGATTAATTGATAATTGTGATTTGTTTCCTATAACTAAAGTTTATGCGGTGGGTGGTATCGTACACCAACCACTATTTCGCGGTTTTCCTTCAACCAATTGAATTGATTTACCTAAGAGGGTGCTGCCAACCCCGGAGATGCTTTATGAAGAAATCTGCATGGGGTTCAAAGCAAAGCCGTTGGTCCCCGGTTCATGAGTTGATGAATCGATAGGTAGGGTGTGGGAGCTGCCTCCCTGGCGTCGGTAGCATTGTTGCTCATCACGGAAAACAAGATCGATGGAAAACAAATCAAGGAAAAAAAACAAGAAATCTGCATGCTTACATTTTTTGTGTGTGAAGAGGGTGCCATTTTGCAATGTATGGATGACTTTTAGGTAATAGGGAGATATGGCTGCATGCCTGAACAGTTACAAATAAAAAATAACTAAGATTGTATTGACAATGTACTGTGTAAAGTTCACATTCAACGTTGTTATCAACTTTCTTTGTTGTTATTTTCTCTCCCGTATCCATAATTCGAAATTTCGAAAGAAAACAAAAACAAAGAACCATCGCTAGCTATGTGGCAAGCGATCACCTTAATAGGAAACATTCCCAAAACCTACACCGGCTGACTCAGAGCCGTCCACCGTTGGGTGGCATTTTTTTTATCAACACTTCATTTATGGCACCTTGAATTGAGATTTCTCAGCGCCAATTTCACAAACACAATCACTGCCTTAATCGTCATTGCATCGAAAGAAGAAACAAAAAATAAAACCGAGACAATATCGTGAGGGACTGTCAGCCATGTGGAGGGAAAAAGAAAAGAAAAACACAACACTAGAAGAGGCCTAATTGAGGTCATCATTGTTGAAAGTGTTTGATGAAAGAGCCACGTGAAGTGTGGTGGAGGAATGAATATACGACATACTCAGCACGCGCAATAGTAGATGTGCACGACTTGGCGGGTTCAGTTGTAGGTACCCTACTACAACTACGTGACTTTTTTTTTTCTTCCTTCCTGTCGTGTCATAGTGGTATGTACTTGCGCTTTGTACTGATTTTGTTTTTATGTACTTCGGCTATGAGTGGAACGACTGATTAGGCGACATGATGTCTCCTAATGATGTATCCCTACACAGCAAAAATAAATTTTAATATTACATCCAAGAGGATGCACTTAAATCATGTCGAAAATCTCATGTAATTTTTATGGCCACAAAAATATACAAATGCAGTAAAAGCAACGTAATGTCAGTTCATGCACTGTATTAATGATAATTTTGTCCTTTTTTCCAAGTAATATTATACCATATTTTCGACACGATTGAATCCCTTCCCTTGCCTAGTTTTTAACCTGGACGTTGGTGGACGGGCTTAATCTTATGCTTTATAGTGGAGTGTTGGAGACGGTAGGTTTATGGTCGGCGTTGCTGGCTCATGCCGCGATAGAATGGCATCATGGGCAGGCAATGGAGATTACTAAGCTTATTATAGATTACTAGAACACAGCAAACAAATAATTTTAATATCACATCAAAGTGGGTGCACTTCAATCGTGTCGAAAATATGGTGTAATATTACTTGGCAAACGGACAAAATTATCATTAACACAGTTCATGAACTGACATTACGCTGCTTTTACTGCATTTATTTATTGTTGTGGCCATAAAAATTGCATGAGATTTTCGATATGATTGAAATGCATCCTCTTGGATATAGAGAAATAAATTGAATTTGTCAAATTATCATAGGATTACCTCAATTGGCTTGCCACATACTATCTGTGGGTTTACAATACATTTAGGTATTATCGTGAATTGCAACAAAGAAAAATATTAAAATACACCAGAGTCTCTAAACGATACATTTTTTTTCTGTAGAACAGCTCATAGAGCCAAATATTACTGTATACAGTTAAACAAGCTTCATGTGCTTTTAGACCACTTAATTGGATTTTCTATGCTTAAGATAACACACATGCTTCAATGGTAAAAAAATGTAGTTTTATTTTTTTAATACTGTAGTTTTTTAAGGCACCAATCACTGTAGCGAGTTTGTGTACTGAGAATGGGATATCCACTTTTTTTTAAACTTACCCCCTTGTACTCATTTCGATTTGTCCCGTAAGGTGGGACAAGTTGAAATGTTTGAAATGTGGATGATATGTTTTTGTAACTTCATTTGTAACCGGGTTTTTCTATACCATCACCCCAACTAACCTCCATATGCTTCTCCAGTTAATGGGTTAAGTACAGAAAATACAACTTGTTGCATAAAAAATGTGTGTTCCAATTTTCATATAAAATTTAAATAAGCAATGCTTAGGAGCACACTAAGCTATCTATAACTAACTGATTTGACAGTCATAGGATGCGTTCAAGATTATATTATGCTGTTAAAAATAATCACAGTGATAACTCAATTCTGCATATAGTTACGGCTTCCGTTTCAACTTACATCGCATTTCAACTTGCCCCGGTGTACCTTATGCTCTTAGTGATATTGGTGCATTTCGTTTTTGGAACATTCCAGAAGAAAAGAATTTCTGTGCATGTTTGGTTAGTTTGCATGAAATGTCTACAGGTTTGTGATAGTGAGGCCCAAGGATTTTCGAAACGGATTTGGCGGATCTATTCTTTAGGAGTTCAAGGGTGCTTGATCGAACTTAATCAATTGATTGAAACCTTTGTTTGAGTAAACGAGAATCTGCACAGATCACTGATTTACTCTCGTGATTGCTTTTAGACTTTTCGGACGAAGATTTTCTCGGCATTTCAATCAAATAGTGATTAAAATGGTTAATCTTTTTACTCCTAACGTTTCAATGCTCACATTTTACACACTGTGGTTAACAGTATCTTTCGTCATAACTTCCTGAATGTGCATTAATAATGTCAAAAGCGAAGGGGTGTTAGTGATTGGCTGAATGATGGTTCACTGATATATATATTCACAGCAAAAAAATAATTTTGATATCACATCAAAGTGGATGCACTTCAATCGTGTTGAAAATATGGTGTAATATTACTTGCCAAAAAGGACAAAATTATCATTAATACAGTGCTTGAACTGACATTACGCTGCTTTTACTGCATTTGTTTATTTGTGTGGCCATAAAAATTACATTAGATTTTCGACATGATTGAAGTGCATCCTCTTGGATGTGATATTAATATTTATTTTTTGCTGTGTTCTACATCACAGTAATTTATTAGTCTAGCAAAACTAGAATTCATTTTTTTTATCTGTAACTCCACCAGTGTTCGGAAAATCATTCTCAAATCCATTCCATTGAGCCCTTCCGAGAGAACAAGCTTGCCTGCGAATATGGCAAAACATTCTCAGGCTTGACTCTTATGCATTTTCACGTACTCACACTTAACTCCTCACAAAATACTCAACACAAGTTTATTGGATATGAAACACTTCCCAACTAACCGGTAAGCATTCAAATGCAGCACTAATCTTGCCCTATATCAACGTATATAACACAGATTTAATGCTTTTAAAGCACTCTGGATGCTAATAAAGGGCTGACATGATGCTAAAAGGGTGACATAGTGGGTCATAATAATACTAGTATGGTAGCACGTAACTAGTCCGGTAATGTCAACGTAGGGCTGTTAATGAGAAACTTTAAATCTTTTCTCTCGTATTTCCGGGCGATTCCCAAGTAACCATCAAGCCCGCTAATCGGCTTTTTTGCAATATAAAGCTGATAAAAAGTATGGAAGCCCTTTATTAAACTTATATTGCAAAATGGGCGATTAGCGGGCTATGTGGCTACTTGGGTTGTTTTCCCCTCTTTATCACCAGCTATTTTCACTGTGATTCACTTAAAATCAAAATTATTTAAGCACAAAAGACTTCCGTATGGTTTTTACCATAGAATGTACGATTAGGAAAAGTACGATACGGCCTCTTAGCTGAGTCGGTAAAGGCGCAGCTACAAGACCATGTTGGAAGTGACTGGGATCGATTCCCGGTTCAATCTAGTAATTTTCGAGTTGGAAAACTTTTGGACTCTCCTGGACATAGAGTATGATTGTACTTGCCATACATTTATACTAATGCAAAGCTCATAATTATTAACTATGGAAGTGCATCTAGAACACTAAACTGAGAGCACGCAATAAGCTAATATGCGATAAACAATAAGCTTGAAATGCGAAGAAGGAGAAGAATATAACGATCTTTCGAATTCAAATAACAACTGGCACTCGATTGCGGAACAGAGACCGACGTTACATTAAACAGGAAACAGAGAAAAACCTTAATGCTCCATTTTGGGAAATATACATTTCACAAGAGCGTTTTTTAATGGAATTTGTTCCAACTTAAACCGATAACCACTTAGTTGTTTGAGCACATATATGCCCCATCATAAGTTCTAAATATGCATTTATCAAATGATTTGCTCAAAATCAATGTGTAAAAATTTAATTATTAAAAACTGTTTTTTTTTGGGCCACCCTAACTTTTGCTCGTTAGATCCAAATAGCAAAAAAAGTTGATGTTTAAAACTTACTAACCATAGGGACAACCCTAATTTCACATTAAAAGATTGTCTAATAAATATGTAAAAAGAGTCAAACCATTACTGAAATAGGTTGAGACTGGGGTTGGGGGCAACAATAAATAACAAGAGTATTGTATGAACAACTTATTTCATTATATATTAATTATAAAATAAAAAGTGTTAGAATAAAGTGCAGAGCAAGTGACGATTTTTAATTGGAATGAATTTTGTTTTGTCCGTTCAATATTTTGTAATTTGTGACCCACAATAAAAATAAAATTTGCACCAGTCTAATCTCAAGATTCATTACTTTTACCAAATATTTGGAAAAGCCTTCCTATGATGACATTACATGATTTGTGTATGTGGTAATCAATAACAGATGTGACTTATATTTTTTTCTAAATTGTAAGATAATCTTACAATCCACGGTTGTGTTTGAGTATTAAGAATTAGATTATAAGCAATTTCAAATTAAAATTAAATTTCTAATTAGCATTATTTTTTCTTTTATTTACAGGTATTTTGCTGGCCCGAATCGTGTGTATTAAGGAACGCTTAGAAAATACTACCATTTCAGTATTTTGTGTACATATCTGTGTGTAACGTTTCATAACTTTTTGATACTGATTAATGTACGTTTAATGACATTCATAAGTAGTGTTCAGTTTATAAACGGAAATTATAGATTATGAATCAATATTATAAATCGTAAAACTCATAACTTTTAAGGGGGGAAATACAAGTAACACGTCAAAAACTCGACCATTTTCGGAATTTTTTGTGAGCAAATGAAACAACGCAAACGTTTGGAAGTTTTTTTTGCATTAAATTGCTTAAATCTTCCTCAACATTTGACATTTTTTTCTTCGGTGTGTGACCTCTGTTGCTCCTTGGGATCACATCGGAAGGAGGTCGCCTCCGGTGGGGATTGGTAATTGGCGGGCGTTCTGGAGACCTGAAAAATGGACAAAACTTACTTTTATCAATTGGATCTTATTCAGAAAAGATTTTTGTTCTATGTGAACCAAAAAAAACGATATAAAAATTTAGAAAAAAAAATATCTTAAAAAAAAGTTGATTTTTCACTGTTTTTTTCCACTCTAGGCAGACCTGAAAATTATTTATTGTTATTTTTTTCATGATATCAGTGGTTCACATAGAGTAAAAATCTATTTTCTTTAAAATGCGCCAGGTTTCAAGTCATTTGGGTGAGAACTTTTTGAGTTATCTTTCCCGCCAATTTGGAAAACACCGTTTCGAGAAAAACGCGTTTAAAGTTTTGGTTTGTGTAAAAACATGATTTCTGGAACTTACGGTTAATCGGCGATACCGGGGCCATAGATCACTCCTTCCTCGTGCTCGTAGCATTTAAAAAAAAACAAATTTAAGTAAAATATAAAAAAATCGATAAAAAAAAATTTACTTGTATTTCCCCGCTTAAACGATGCAATACGGCTTAACTCTTTGAAAACCCTTCCTTTACTGCGTAGCTACTCAGATTTACTGTCTCGCTCGTTTTTTTTTTAGTCAGAGGAGTAAGAGCGATGCAAATGTCTTGAAAAAGCTTATTCTAGACGTTTGCTAGTTGCTCAGCTCATCTGACTAAAATAAACACGGACAAGACAGTATATCTGAGTAGCTCCGAAGTAAAGGAGCACTCCATCTTTTTAATGTTACAAGAACGATTTTGTCCATCTAAATGATCAGTTGAGGTATGTTTTTATTAATAACATAATTCTATATTTCTATCCTTATGGTTTCTACCAGGAAACATCCAGAAAGTTTTCTGTGCTGAAACCCATTACAAGAATTTTAGAACATTGGCTACACCCGGCGAAACTATGGGTTCTCCAGAGAAGAAACCAGAATATGGTATGAAGTTTTTAAGTGGGCTTCTTGGTTGTGTGTTTAGCGGCGTCATCTGTCGTTCAGGAATATTATGTGTGCCACAGAGTGATGGTCCGATTCCCGCTGCAGCCGGTGGAACTTTCCATTAAAGGAAATTCCCCTATGGTGTTGTGTGCTTGCCATTGTCTAGTGTTAAGTGTTCAGTCTGCGCAACCTTCGGTTGAAGACAATGTAAATAATAACGGTGCCGGTGGTGTAGTGGTAAGCGTGATTAACTCTCACCCCAGCAGGCCTGGGGTCAATCCCAGTCGGCGCCGCCGGGATGTTCTGAGGCATAACATCTCTGATCACGCCTTCCTTCGGAAGGGAAGTAAAGCCGTTGGTCCCCGGTTCATGAGTTGATGGGTCGATAGGTAGGGTCCAGGTGGGGGAGCTGCCTTCCTGGCACGTCGGTAGCATTGGTGCTCAGCACGGAAAACAAGATCGACGGAAAAAACAAACCAAAGGAAAAAAAAAAGACAATGTAAATAATTGAATCTTGAATGTGGGCGTCTATAGTGGAATACCTGTGTGCAGAAAGAGAGTAGGCTTAGTAATTTCCATTTAATTCCACTACCTTAATTGTTTTTCCTTGACAGTTGTAACAATTGTTGTTTATGTTGTACCAGTGACCACAATAGACAGACAAGCGCATAATTGATGGTACCTGATAAGATTAAAAAAATGAAGTATTTCGCTCATCTGATCAGAGGATTCATCATGTTTAAGTACATCGATTGGCTAAATTTGAACACTCAAGGAATTTGTTTACCCGCTGACGATCGGCAATGGCTACGTTTCTCAAAATGTTGTTCGTAAACAATCAGACAACTAGGTTTGTTTTTATAATTATGTAGAAAGCGATTGCTCTTTTTTTTTTCTTATTTCTGGCTATGACACTCTTATACAAGCTTGTGCCTGCTCTCAGCAGTGATCATTGAAACACTTCCACAATTATTAATTGAAAGCCAATTAATGCAGTGCCGGGTTTAGGATGCCGGGCATGCTTTCACTAGATTGAGGATGGATTTTCTAGATCGGACTGGAAATCGGAACCATCACCCCTGGCATGATAATACTGTACTTTAACTTACTAGGGACGCCACAAAGTTATTATATGACGTAGCTGATTATAGGTTATTTTAACGTTTCGAAGAATTTTTTTATTTAGATGATTTAGCTAATTTTAGAGATATTGTTTGGCCTTTTCTAGAGTTTTCTAGCCGTTCTGACGATTAAGCTGTTTTAATTATTGCGCTTATTTTGGTTGACCTTACAAAGTTCAGTTTAAAATTTTAGGGTCGTTTATTTTTAATCATTTCGTTATTGGGCTGATTAGGTGTTTTGAAAATTAGAACATTTTGGCATTTTAAAGTCAATTTGGCTTTTTTAAATCCTTATTACTGATTATCGGTCATTTGAAGTATTCGATTGTTGTATTTTTGGCGTTCTTAGAGGAACTTGGGGATACTTGATCCTCCATTTTGATTTTTTTTTTCAATATGTCAGCCAGTAATGTTCAAATTCAATTTTTTGCCTGTCAAGAGTTGTGAGTTAAATTATTTTTAGTGAAGTTTAAACTGGTTTTCTGATATTTGGAAAAGCGCAGCCTTGATCCATTATTTCATAGAATGAGTGCATTTTGTTTATCAAAAGAACTTAATGACAGAGATATAGTTTTTGAATAATGGAATGGAAATGAAAATCCGACAAAGTTCAATGAAAATAAACACCATTCTCAAGGTTAACTAAAAAATGTTGAAAATTCATATGGGACAGTTATGCGGATAGCAGCAGTTATAGCCAAACATAATAAATTATTTAATTTTTACCAACTTTGGTGTTGATGTACGCCCAAAAATTCAATAGTGAAAGGGCTATTTTATTTCAAGGCATGATTGCGTTTTTTTAAGATGATTTTAGGAGTATCAGTCTTTTGATATGTCATCAGGAGGCTGGAATTGCTTATAGTAGGGCAACATTTTGAGTCAGCGGGATAAAAGTTAGAGTTATGCCCCAAACACTTTTAGTAATTCTCAAATGTCTAAGACGCATTTATTTACAATCACAAATGGAGCAGAATGTGACAAAACTTCGATCAAACTGCGAACTTATTGCATTTATTGTGGAGAAACATTATTTTTGAGTGAATTACGTTGTTCGTCAAGTTCTGACAATATCTGGGCACAAACATGAAGTTCCTTGCGTTGTTCTCATCATCATGGTGTATTTAATTATTTGTAATGACCAAAATTTTCAAAAACTGCCATTGAGTTTGCGATCTTTTGCACCATTGCTGAAATAGGAAAAAGTTCGTTTTGTTCTAGCTACGAATGATGATGATGATATGGAACTACCACTCACTGTAGCAAGACAACTGTCGGTAGACTGTGGACTATCATCTCTGTTCAACTTGATCAAGTTTAATAACGTCGAATTGTACTCAACCTGCCATTGTATGCAGGGCCAAAAACGGTTTGGGTGAATCCGTGGGCAACATTGCTCACGTGTATCTACAGGATTAATGATAATCTCCTTCCAACAACAGGATCACACAACCGGTCAAAAATACAACAGGAGGATGTCTCAATGAGTGGGCCCAGCCTTTTTTCACGAAATGTTAAAGACAGGGAGTGCATTTCGACTCTCCCCATCCATTTCGTTTCAATCGGGTGCCCTGGTGAACCGTCCCATACCCAGTATTTAAAGTTTAATATAATAATGGAATGAAAGTTATGAGAATAAAAAGAAAAATAAAGGAAGATCTCACCCGATGTTGTATAATAATCCATGACATCACGATGATTTCGAAGTGCTCCTATAGATATGCTGCCACTACTTCTTTAACCAGCGTTAAAAAACAGCACTCTCGCGCTTTCGTTCCTCACACAGCAGCGTAAACCCCCATCAACCACGAAACACACTATCTGTTCCAACTAGAAGGACCTCAGCAAAAAAAAAGGACTGCCACCAATCACTCGCGACACAACGGCTTCAGTTCGACAGTACACAGTCTGTGAGACGCAGCGCCAGCTCTTCACTGGCCGAATTAACTCGCGACCAGCGCCGAAATCAGAACCTACAACTCCAGCGACCGAAAACAAATGCGTATAATGAAATCGTTCTAGCTACGAATGGACTAAAAACTCATCACTCAAGTTCTATAAGAGAAAGTTGTAAACCTTGCAGGGGATCCTGGGGGTTGTTCTGAGAGTCGAAGTAACTTTTGTCACTATTGAAGTGAGAAAAGCCACGTCGTGGTGACGTTACTCGCCATTTGATTTGCACAGAGAGTCACGTCACCACGACGTGAATTTTCTCACTACACTAGTGAAAAAAGTCACTTCGACTCTCGGAATAACCCATTCTGTGTATGGAATGAGTTTGATTCCAACGAGTTTGGAGTTTTGGGGTATTTTATATTTTTCATTTATGGTCAAACTTTTGCCCCACCTTTTTATATTTATAAGCTAAGCTTGTCGGTTACCTAGATATTTAGTGCTTTTAATGTTATTTTATCAGTTGACCAGAAGACCATACAAATAATAGTAATCAAAATCATGATCAGTATACACAATAGGGGAAATGGATGTCATGCCGACCTAAATGCCCTTAATTTGGGCCAATACATAAATTCAGCAATCGACAAAATTTTCAATAGCTACCAAAACTATCCATCCGTCCCATATCGTCCCAGTCCGTCGTATCTACATAGAATTGAAAAATAGCAGATTTTTAGCAATGGGCCCAATCTTAGATCCTTAGGCCAACATTCGTGCCATTTCCCCTAATGCACTGTATGAAAACAATCCCTGTGTAATATATCTCGAAACACCGACCATCTGTTGCTTTCTGGAGCAAATTTTTTCAGCTAATCAAAGCCTTTCATATGATGGTCAGATTGGTTAACGATTATACCACCATGTGGCGCTATTGTGCACATGAACTTCCAGTATATACTATATCCTAACCAGCTGGGAACTTTGTATAAAACAGAAATTTAGGTTACGATCTCCAGCTGTTACAAATTATACTGCGAAGCCATTGACTTTACAATGTTTCGGCATAAACTAAAACAATATTGAGCATTTCCAGCCCAAAACGCAAACCGGT